>NC_135557.1:0-300000 GCF_964340395.1 Glandiceps talaboti | reverse complement strand
CGAAATGGCGTTTGAACTAATAAAGAAGGCAGGTACACTTCGTAAAATACCTTCAGTGCGATAGTTTTTTTTTTGTAAAAACAGTAAAAAATGCGTAGTCTGATTGCTTTCAATTTGATGCATATGATAATGTACGTCCTGTCATGTTGTAATCAATGTATAAACTTAGAAATGTTGCATTTTTGTTGATATTGTTGTATCTGGAAAATTACTGCATCATGCCAAACACGGGTACATAGTGGATGACACATTACAGTACAGTTACCATATCACATTCCCACGTCAAAAAAACTCACACTGTAAGAAATGCTTAGCCATAGTTCTCTTCATCATGGTCAGATTTCTTACACAAACAGTCAGAGACAATACTCAATACACCACGGTAGGGTATAAGGGTAGGGCTAAATATGGCGGGAGGGGCTTCATTATATATTTGTAAAGACTGAAGGAAGATGAAACCACTCCGTGTCACTGTGTGGATGGAAATTGAAATAAAGCAAATACACAGTTTTCAAGAGGGAAAGTTATGCGATAAAACTCTCTGCTATGATGATTGTGTGGGTCTACGTTTGCTAAGAGTTGGAAAGCTACATCAGCTGTTGCAACAGACGATGAATCTGACTTTGGATATGTGATTCAGAATTTAGTGAATCGTACAGAGAGGAAGGAGTGGACTGTGATCTCTTAGAGATTGCAGATAATGTAGATTTATTGATTCATTCATTCACCCATATTATCTACAATCTATGGATGTGTATTTCTATGGTGGAATGTATACATTCAGTCTCAGACCACTATAGTCTATAGGAACAGATTATACGAGAATGAATATTCATAGTTTCTGGGTTCATAGTTACAAATGAAAATCTCTACTCACAGAGTCAAAAATTACTTGGTTGTGAATCCAAAATTTACATCCAAGTCATTTTTTGACTCTGAGTGGAAATTTTATGAAATAATAGTGGATAGTGAACAATTCGTTGTACTCTCTTTTACTTTTAAAGATATGCTGTATCATATTAAAGTTCAAAATCATTTAATCTGTAAATGGGGGGGGGGGGGGGGGTGTAGATACAGGTCATGAACATGAACTGCATTGAGTATGGACCAGCAGTTTTCCTTAAGGACCAGCAGCATTTGCTACATGTCGGTCCTTATGACCAGTAGTCATTTTCCCTTAAGTTCACACACTGCACATGGATACTTAGACTAGTGGTATTTGTACCAGTACACATGGATACTTAGTCTAGCGGTATTGGCACCAGTACACATGGATATTTAGTCTAGTGTGATTTGCACCAGTATATACACATGCATATTTAGTCTAATGGTATTTACACCAGTACACATGGATATTTAGTCTAGTGGTATTTGTACAAGTACACATGCATATTTAGTCTAGTGGTATTTGCACTGCTACACATGCATATTTAGTCTAGTGGTATTTACACCAGTACACATGCATACTTAGTCTAGTGGTATTTCCACTGGTACACATGCATACTTAGACTAGTGGTATTTGCACCTGTACACATGCATATTTAGTCTAGTGGTATTTGCACCTGTACACATGGATATTTAGTCTAGTGTGATTTGCACCAATATATATACACATGCATATTTAGTCTAGTGGTATTTACACCAGTACACATGGATATTTAGTCTAGTGGTATTTGTACAAGTACACATGCATATTTAGTCTAGTGGTATTTGCACTGGTACACATGGATACTTAGTCTAGTGGTATTTACACCAGTACACATGGATACTTAGACTAGTGGTATTTGTACCAGTACACATGCATATTTAGTCTAGTGGTATTTGCACTGCTACACATGGATATTTAGTCTGGTGGTATTTGCACCAGTACACATGCATATTTAGTCTAGTGGTATTTGCACTGCTACACATGGATATTTAGTCTTGTGGTATTTGCACTGGTACACATGGATATTTAGTCTAGTGGTATTTGCACCAGTACACATGGATACTTAGTCTAGTGGTATTTGCACCAGTACACATGGATACTTAGTCTAGTGGTATTTGCACTGCTACACATGCATACATAGTCTAGTGGTATTTGCACTGCTACACATGCATACTTAGTCTAGTGGTATTTGCAAAGGTACACATGCATACTTAGACTAGTGGTATTTGCACCTGTACACATGCATATTTAGTCTAGTGGTATTTGCACCTGTACACATGGATATTTAGTCTAGTGTGATTTGCACTGGTACACATGGATACTTAGTCTAGTGGTATTTACACCAGTACACATGGATACTTAGACTAGTGGTATTTGTACCAGTACACATGCATATTTAGTCTAGTGGTATTTGCACTGCTACACATGGATATTTAGTCTAGTGGTATCTGCACTGGTACACATGCATACTTAGTCTAGTGGTATTTACACCAGTACACATGGATACTTAGACTAGTGGTATTTGTACCAGTACACATGCATATTTAGTCTAGTGGTATTTGCACTGCTACACATGGATATTTAGTCTAGTGGTATTTGCACTGCTACACATGGATATTTAGTCTAGTGGTATCTGCACTGGTACACATGGATACTTAGTCTGGTGGTATTTGCACCAGTACACATGGATACTTAGTCTGGTGGTATTTGCACCAGTACACATGGATATTTAGTCTAGTGGTATTTGCACCAGTACACATGGATACTTAGTCTGGTGGTATTTGCACCAGTACACATGCATATTTAGTCTAGTGGTATTTGCACTGCTACACATGGATATTTAGTCTTGTGGTATTTGCACTGGTACACATGGATATTTAGTCTAGTGATATTTGCACCAGTACACATGGATACTTAGTCTAGTGGTATTTGCACCAGTACACATGGATACTTAGTCTAGTGGTATTTGCACTGGTACACATGCATACTTAGTCTAGTGGTATTTGCACCGGTACACATGCATATTTAGTCTAGTGGTATTTGCACTGGTACACATGCATACTTAGTCTAGTGGTATTTGCACCGGTACACATGCATATTTAGTCTAGTGATATTTGCACCAGTACACATGGATACTTAGTCTAGTGGTATTTGCACCAGTACACATGGATACTTAGTCTAGTGGTATTTGCACTGGTACACATGCATACTTAGTCTAGTGGTATTTGCACCGGTACACATGCATACTTAGTCTAGTGGTATTTGCACTGCTACACATGGATATTTAGTCTAGTGGTATTTGCACTGCTACACATGGATATTTAGTTTAGTGGTATTTGCACTGGTACACATGCATACTTAGTCTAGTGGTATTTGCACTGGTACACATGCATATTTAGTCTAGTGGTATTTGCACCAGTACACATGCATATTTAGTCTAGTGGTATTTGCACTGCTACACATGCATACTTAGTCTAGTGGTATTTGCACTGCTACACATGCATATTTAGTCTAGTGGTATTTGCACCAGTACACATGCATATTTAGTCTAGTGGTATTTGCACTGCTACACATGCATACTTAGTCTAGTGGTATTTGCACTGCTACACATGCATACTTAGTCTAGTGGTATTTGCACCAGTACACATGCATACTTAGTCTAGTGGTATTTGCACTGGTACACATGCATATTTAGTCTAGTGGTATTTGCACTGGTACACATGCATATTTAGACTAGTGGTATTTGCACTGGTACACTTGCATATTTAGACTAGTGGTATTTGCACTGGTACACATGTATACTTAGTCTAGTGGTATTTGCACCAGTACACATGCATACTTAGTCTAGTGGTATTTGCACTGGTACACATGGATATTTAGTCTAGTGGTATTTGCACCAGTACACATGGATATTTAGTCTAGTGGTATTTGCACTGGTACACATGCATATTTAGTCTAGTGGTATTTGCACTGGTACACATGGATATTTAGTCTAGTGGTATTTGCACCAGTACACATGGATATTTAGTCTAGTGGTATTTGCACCAGTACACATGGATATTTAGTCTAGTGGTATTTGCACTGCTACACATGGATATTTAGTCTTGTGGTATTTGCACTGGTACACATGCATATTTAGTCTAGTGGTATTTGCACTGGTACACATGCATACTTAGTCTAGTGGTATTTGCACCGGTACACATGCATATTTAGTCTAGTGGTATTTGCACCAGTACACATGCATATTTAGTCTAGTGGTATTTGCACTGCTACACATGGATATTTAGTCTAGTGGTATTTGCACCGGTACACATGCATATTTAGTCTAGTGGTATTTGCACTGGTACACATGCATACTTAGACTAGTGGTATTTGCACCGGTACACATGCATATTTAGTCTAGTGGTATTTGCACTGGTACACATGCATACTTAGACTAGTGGTATTTGCACTGCTACACATGCATACTTAGACTAGTGGTATTTGCACTGGTACACATGCATACTTAGTCTAGTGGTATTTGCACCGGTACACATGCATATGTAGTCTAGTGGTATTTGCACTGGTACACATGCATACTTAGACTAGTGGTATTTGCACTGGTACACATGCATACTTAGTCTAGTGGTATTTGCACTGGTACACATGCATATTTAGTCTAGTGGTATATGCACCGGTACACATGCATACTTAGTCTAGTGGTATTTGCACCAGTACACATGCATATTTAGTCTAGTGGTATTTGCACTGCTACACATGCATACTTAGTCTAGTAGTATTTGCACTGCTACACATGCATACTTAGTCTAGTGGTATTTGCACCAGTACACATGCATACTTAGTCTAGTGGTATTTGCACTGCTACACATGCATACTTAGTCTAGTGGTATTTGCACTGCTACACATGGATATTTAGTCTAGTGGTATTTGCACCAGTACACATGGATACTTAGTCTAGTGGTATTTGCACTGGTACACATGCATATTTAGTCTAGTGGTATTTGCACCAGTACACATGCATATTTAGTCTATTGGTATTTGCACTGCTACACATGGATATTTAGTCTTGTGGTATTTGCACTGGTACACATGCATACTTAGTCTAGTGGTATTTGCACTGGTACACATGCATACTTAGTCTAATGGTATTTACACCAGTACACATGGATATTTAGTCTAGTGGTATTTGCACTGGTACACATGCATACTTAGTCTAGTGGTATTTGCACTGCTACACATGCATATTTAGTCTAGTGGTATTTACACCAGTACACATGCATACTTAGTCTAGTGGTATTTGCACTGCTACACATGGATATTTAGTCTTGTGGTATTTGCACTGGTACACATGCATATTTAGTCTAGTGGTATTTGCACTGGTACACATGCATACTTAGTCTAGTGGTATTTGCACCGGTACACATGCATATTTAGTCTAGTGGTATTTGCACCAGTACACATGCATATTTAGTCTAGTGGTATTTGCACTGCTACACATGGATATTTAGTCTTGTGGTATTTGCACTGGTACACATGCATATTTAGTCTAGTGGTATTTGCACTGGTACACATGCATACTTAGTCTAGTGGTATTTGCACCGGTACACATGCATATTTAGTCTAGTGGTATTTGCACTGGTACACATGCATACTTAGACTAGTGGTATTTGCACTGCTACACATGCATACTTAGACTAGTGGTATTTGCACTGGTACACATGCATACTTAGCCTAGTGGTATTTGCACCGGTACACATGCATATTTAGTCTAGTGGTATTTGCACTGGTACACATGCATACTTAGACTAGTGGTATTTGCACTGGTACACATGCATACTTAGTCTAGTGGTATTTGCACTGGTACACATGCATATTTAGTCTAGTGGTATATGCACCGGTATACATGCATACTTAGTCTAGTGGTATTTGCACCAGTACACATGCATATTTAGTCTAGTGGTATTTGCACTGCTACACATGCATACTTAGTCTAGTGGTATTTGCACTGCTACACATGCATACTTAGTCTAGTGGTATTTGCACCAGTACACATGCATACTTAGTCTAGTGGTATTTGCACTGCTACACATGCATACTTAAGTCTAGTGGTATTTGCACTGCTACACATGGATATTTAGTCTAGTGGTATTTGCACCAGTACACATGGATACTTAGTCTAGTGGTATTTGCACTGGTACACATGCAAATTTAGTCTAGTGGTATTTGCACCAGTACACATGCATATTTAGTCTAGTGGTATTTGCACTGCTACACATGGATATTTAGTCTTGTGGTATTTGCACTGGTACACATGCATACTTAGTCTAGTGGTATTTGCACTGCTACACATGCATATTTAGTCTAGTGGTATTTACACCAGTACACATGCATACTTAGTCTAGTGGTATTTGCACTGGTACACATGCATATTTAGTCTAGTGGTATTTGCACTGGTACACATGCATATTTAGTCTAGTGGTATTTGCACCGGTACACATGCATATTTAGTCTAGTGGTATTTACACTGGTACACATGCATACTTAGTCTAGTGGTATTTGCACCGGTACACATGCATATTTAGTCTAGTGGTATTTGCACTGGTACACATGCATACTTAGACTAGTGGTATTTGCACTGGTACACATGCATACTTAGTCTAGTGGTATTTGCACCGGTACACATGCATATTTAGTCTAGTGGTATTTGCACCAGTACACATGCATACTTAGACTAGTGGTATTTGCACTGGTACACATGCATAATTAGTCTAGTGGTATTTGCACTGGTACACATGCATATTTAGTCTAGTGGTATTTGCACCGGTATACATGCATACTTAGTCTAGTGGTATTTGCACTGGTACACATGCATACTTAGTCCAGTGGTATTTGCACCAGTACACATGCATATTTAGTCTAGTGGTATTTGCACTGGTACACATGCATACTTAGTCTAGTGGTATTTGCACTGGTACATATGCATATTTAGACTAGTGGTATTTGCACTGGTACACTTGCATATTTAGACTAGTGGTATTTGCACTGGTACACATGTATACTTAGTGTAGTGGTATTTGCACCAGTACACATGCATACTTAGTCTAGTGGTATTTGCACTGGTCCACATGGATACTTAGTCTAGTGGTATTTGCACTGCTACACATGGATATTTAGTCTAGTGGTATTTGCACTGCTACACATGCATACTTAGTCTAGTAGTATTTGCACTGCTACACATGCATACTTAGTCTAGTGGTATTTGCACCAGTACACATGCATACTTAGTCTAGTGGTATTTGCACTGCTACACATGCATACTTAGTCTAGTGGTATTTGCACTGCTACACATGGATATTTAGTCTAGTGGTATTTGCACCAGTACACATGGATACTTAGTCTAGTGGTATTTGCACTGGTACACATGCATATTTAGTCTAGTGGTATTTGCACCAGTACACATGCATATTTAGTCTAGTGGTATTTGCACTGCTACACATGGATATTTAGTCTTGTGGTATTTGCACTGGTACACATGCATACTTAGTCTAGTGGTATTTGCACTGGTACACATGCATACTTAGTCTAATGGTATTTACACCAGTACACATGGATATTTAGTCTAGTGGTATTTGCACTGGTACACATGCATACTTAGTCTAGTGGTATTTGCACTGCTACACATGCATATTTAGTCTAGTGGTATTTACACCAGTACACATGCATACTTAGTCTAGTGGTATTTGCACTGCTACACATGGATATTTAGTCTTGTGGTATTTGCACTGGTACACATGCATATTTAGTCTAGTGGTATTTGCACTGGTACACATGCATACTTAGTCTAGTGGTATTTGCACCGGTACACATGCATATTTAGTCTAGTGGTATTTGCACCAGTACACATGCATATTTAGTCTAGTGGTATTTGCACTGCTACACATGGATATTTAGTCTTGTGGTATTTGCACTGGTACACATGCATATTTAGTCTAGTGGTATTTGCACTGGTACACATGCATACTTAGTCTAGTGGTATTTGCACCGGTACACATGCATATTTAGTCTAGTGGTATTTGCACTGGTACACATGCATACTTAGACTAGTGGTATTTGCACTGCTACACATGCATACTTAGACTAGTGGTATTTGCACTGGTACACATGCATACTTAGTCTAGTGGTATTTGCACCGGTACACATGCATATTTAGTCTAGTGGTATTTGCACTGGTACACATGCATACTTAGACTAGTGGTATTTGCACTGGTACACATGCATACTTAGTCTAGTGGTATTTGCACTGGTACACATGCATATTTAGTCTAGTGGTATATGCACCGGTATACATGCATACTTAGTCTAGTGGTATTTGCACCAGTACACATGCATATTTAGTCTAGTGGTATTTGCACTGCTACACATGCATACTTAGTCTAGTGGTATTTGCACTGCTACACATGCATACTTAGTCTAGTGGTACTTGCACCAGTACACATGCATACTTAGTCTAGTGGTATTTGCACTGCTACACATGCATACTTAAGTCTAGTGGTATTTGCACTGCTACACATGGATATTTAGTCTAGTGGTATTTGCACCAGTACACATGGATACTTAGTCTAGTGGTATTTGCACTGGTACACATGCATATTTAGTCTAGTGGTATTTGCACCAGTACACATGCATATTTAGTCTAGTGGTATTTGCACTGCTACACATGGATATTTAGTCTTGTGGTATTTGCACTGGTACACATGCATACTTAGTCTAGTGGTATTTGCACTGCTACACATGCATATTTAGTCTAGTGGTATTTACACCAGTACACATGCATACTTAGTCTAGTGGTATTTGCACTGGTACACATGCATATTTAGTCTAGTGGTATTTGCACTGGTACACATGCATATTTAGTCTAGTGGTATTTGCACCGGTACACATGCATATTTAGTCTAGTGGTATTTACACTGGTACACATGCATACTTAGTCTAGTGGTATTTGCACCGGTACACATGCATATTTAGTCTAGTGGTATTTGCACTGGTACACATGCATACTTAGACTAGTGGTATTTGCACTGGTACACATGCATACTTAGTCTAGTGGTATTTGCACCGGTACACATGCATATTTAGTCTAGTGGTATTTGCACCAGTACACATGCATACTTAGACTAGTGGTATTTGCACTGGTACACATGCATAATTAGTCTAGTGGTATTTGCACTGGTACACATGCATATTTAGTCTAGTGGTATTTGCACCGGTATACATGCATACTTAGTCTAGTGGTATTTGCACTGGTACACATGCATACTTAGTCCAGTGGTATTTGCACCAGTACACATGCATATTTAGTCTAGTGGTATTTGCACTGGTACACATGCATACTTAGTCTAGTGGTATTTGCACTGGTACATATGCATATTTAGACTAGTGGTATTTGCACTGGTACACTTGCATATTTAGACTAGTGGTATTTGCACTGGTACACATGTATACTTAGTGTAGTGGTATTTGCACCAGTACACATGCATACTTAGTCTAGTGGTATTTGCACTGGTCCACATGGATACTTGATAGACTAATGGTATTTGCACCAGTACACATGCATACTTAGTCTAGTGGTATTTGCACTGCTACACATGCATATTTAGTCTAGTGGTATTTGCACTGGTCCACATGCATACTTAGTCTAGTGGTATTTGCACTGGTACACATGGATATTTAGTTTAGTGGTATTTGCACCAGTACACATGGATATTTAGTCTAGTGGTATTTGCACTGGTACACATGCATATTTAGTCTAGTGGTATTTGCACTGGTACACATGCATATTTAGTCTAGTGGTATTTGCACCGGTAAACAAGGCAATACCGTCCAAGAACATTATTGCATACCTGTATGCAAATGATGACTTCATTGTTCATTCTACATGCAAGCACGTGATCGTACATCATTACTGAGGAAATTTGATGTTTTGGATAAACATACATGTATGTAATAACAAGTCTTCATTGAAGACATATAACCCTGCTCCCCAACCTGTAAACTTACCAATTCATACTTTGTATATTTATGATAAAACAACCTCATTTGGTCTTTACAATGAAGGTCCCTATAGTGATGTGCATTTGGTCTTTACAATGAAGGTCCCTATAGTGATGTGAATATGGTCTTTACAATGAAGGTCCCTATAGTGATGTGCATAATTATGGTCTTTACAATGAAGGTCCCTATAGTGATGTGCATTGGTCTTTACAATGAAGGTCCCTATAGTGATGTGCATTGGTCTTTACAATGAAGGTCCCTATAGTGATGTGCATTGGTCTTTACAATGAAGGTCCCTATAGTGATGTGCATTTGGTCTTTACAATGAAGGTCCCTATAGTGATGTGCATTGGTCTTTACAATGAAGGTCCCTATAGTGATATGAATATGGTCTTTACAATGAAGGTCCCTATAGTGATGTGCATTTGGTCTTTACAATGAAGGTCCCTATAGTGATGTGAATATGGTCTTTACAATGAAGGTCCCTATAGTGATGTGAATATGGTCTTTACAATGAAGGTCCCTATAGTGATGTGAATATGGTCTTTACAATGAAGGTCCCTATAGGCTATAGTGATGTGCATTGGTCTTTACAATGAAGGTCCCTATAGTGATGTGCATTGGTCTTTACAATGAAGGTCCCTATAGTGATGTGCATTTGGTCTTTACAATGAAGGTCCCTATAGTGATGTGCATTGGTCTTTACAATGAAGGTCCCTATAGTGATGTACATTGGTCTTTACAATGAAGGTCCCTATAGTGATGTGCATTGGTCTTTACAATGAAGGTCCCTATAGTGATGTGCATTTGGTCTTTACAATGAAGGTCCCTATAGTGATGTGCATTTGGTCTTTACAATGAAGGTCCCTATAGTGATGTGAATATGGTCTTTACAATGAAGGTCCCTATAGTGATGTGCATATGGTCTTTACAATGAAGGTCCCTATAGTGATGTGCATTGGTCTTTACAATGAAGGTCCCTATAGTGATGTGCATTGGTCTTTACAATGAAGGTCCCTATAGTGATGTGCATTGGTCTTTACAATGAAGGTCCCTATAGTGATGTGCATTTGGTCTTTACAATGAAGGTCCCTATAGTGATGTGAATATGGTCTTTACAATGAAGGTCCCTATAGTGATGTGCATTGGTCTTTACAATGAAGGTCCCTATAGTGATGTGCATTAGTCTTTACAATGAAGGTCCCTATAGTGATGTGAATATGGTCTTTACAATGAAGGTCCCTATAGTGATGTGAATATGGTCTTTACAATGAAGGTCCCTATAGTGATGTGCATTTGGTCTTTACAATGAAGGTCCCTATAGTGATGTGCATTTGGTCTTTACAATGAAGGTCCCTATAGTGATGTGCATTATTAGAATATAGTATCTGATAATTGTGTAAGGTTTGGTTTAAAAAATCCAAGCATTAAAATACTATAGATGACCACATGGAATATTTTGGATTTTGTGACCTTGAAATCAGTGGTCAAAGGGTACATTGTTATCTGAAATGGCATCATGGATTTTGTGGAGACTGAGACTAAACTCTCCACTTAGCTTTCGCTGTTACTAGGTAAAATATAATTTTTTTTTACAAAAATGGATGCCATTTTTGATGTTAATGTGAAAGTCAAAGTGATGTGCATATGCACAGGATAGTATTTGATGTTTACTGAAAGTTTGGTTGAAATTGGCCTATGCGTATTTCAGATAGAGGTGGACATGGATACCATGGATGGAACTCAACGTAGTAGCCACACTTGGTTTCGCCACTGGAGGCTTATAACAGACCTCCATGCCATGCGAGTGTCAGTATGGGTACTCAGGGGTATCAGTGCCTGTGATTGCAGTGTTTTCTGCTGCACTTTCACTCTTTATGCTTGTATGGTGTATTAGAGTAACAAAGTGTTTATGATAACAATAGTGTTACTTACTAGTATTACAATAACAAATTGACTATCTTATTAATGTCTCACCATATGATGTAGTGTTGAGGTAAGCCTCCATTGTAAGCTGGTAACCATGAAACTAGTGCTGCATAGATACCAGTTAGAACTGTAACATTGGTTGGAGCATGTGGAGTTGTGCCTGACAAACAAACAAACCAACAATAAGGTCAAGTCACATTAATTATGATAACAATCACTGGTTTTAAACACCCTGACTATATATAGTAATATTTGACATTTAAGAAAATAATAAAAATAGTGCCAATGGCATTGCAGCACAACTGTACAGTTTCCTTTGGCTGCTGCAATGGGCATGGTCTTGTGCCAAGGTCTATTTGCATACATTTTTTGAATGTTTATTCATTTGTCTATTAATCCCTGTTTTTATCTTTGTGAAATACACCACCAATTGGCTGTTGTTATGGGCATGGTCATGGTTGCTAGGGGTATTTACATACATTTTGTGAATGTTTACTCACTTGCCTACCAGATGATGTTGTTATTTGACCAAAAATATACTGTCATTTGTTTGTCGCTAGGTGCATGGTCATTGTTGCTAGGGCCAAAAGAAAATCTGCTGAAAAACACTTATAGAAACATCTCAAAAGGTTTCAGTCTCATTGAACAAGTACTTTTTGAAATATTTAGTTTTTTTACCAAAATTCACATTTTGCACCTAATTTGCATAACACTGATGGGATCATTATATACTTAATATTTCTTCATCTATATACCCATATGCATCCCAATTAAATTTCAGCGCAATCTGCTCAGTAGTTTTTTGACCAAAAGACATTTTTAGCCCAAATTTGCATACCACTGATGGAATCACCATGTCGTGAACAATTCTTAAAATCTAAACACTCCTAAGAATGTTCCCACCAAATTTCAGACCGATCTGCCCAGTAGTTTTTGAGTTTAATTTTTTTTTTTACCAAAAATCACATTTTTTTTACCCAAATCACCATGTAACAAAGAATTCAAAATTGGAACAGTTGCGGGGCAAAGTGCTAGATCTAGCACTTCGCCACTTTTTGACAAAGTGCTAGATCTAGCACTTTAGCGAAAACTGACGAAGTGCTAGATCTAGCACTTCAACAAAGATTGGCAAAGTGTGGCAAAGTGCTAGGTCATCGGTAAATATGTCATGTTATTACTCTCAGTGTAAAATGTTACTTCCCGTGTTTAACGACCTTAGAGTTTGATTTTCTGTATGTTTTGCCAATGCACAAACAAGTTTCTACTTCGTAATTTTTAGTAACGTTCAGTTTTGTATTTTTTCGATGTTTTATGCGGCGAAAACTACAGCACGTGGTCGTTTCCCTTCCACGTTTCGTACTCCTTACAACGGCTTGACACCACTACCAACAACCGCAGACCGCCATTTTGACAGCTGTCACGTCAAATAACGCACTCTGAGCTCCCATATACAGTCGAAACTATACATTTTGTTCGGCGTGCGTCAGACTTCAACTACAGCATGTGGTGGTTTCGGTACCACGTTTCATAATCCGTACTTGACAACGGCTTGACACCACTACCAACAACCGTAGACCTCCATTTTGACATCTGTTCATGTCAAATAACGCACTCCCATATACAGTCGAAACTTCGAAGATTTTTGGAAGTAGAAACATTTAGTTCAGCGTGCGTCACAGACTTCATACTGCAGATGTAATGGCAGTGACATTTGTAACATTGCACGACAAAGAAACAATATAAAGGAAAACTGAATTTCTTGGTGTGTGTGTGGGGGGGGGGGGTTAGTGTGTGTCTAGATGCGAGAGCGAAGATTTTTCTTGATTGTTGAACACGAAAATAAAGTCTGGGTGTAAGTTTATATCATGTTCACTATATTTCTATTGAATAGATTCACTTCTTTCGGTGTTATACTGTTATCACTATCAGATCGTTAATAGATGACAAAAAATATTGCTATCGAAAACATAAGTGCGAAAACATATTCGTGTGAACAATTTTAATTTCAGCCCTTCATTGCTGTTAATATTTTGATAGAAATCTATAGATAACCTGTTACTACTGTTTTGTAAATTCCATATACTTGGTACTGCCAACTTCTTGACTGAAAACAACGACAATAAATAATCCATGACTTCGCCAGATCTCAAGTAAACCATCACAACATTACTGTTTACTGACTTTTTTTGCATTCCTAGACAATCACCAACTTCAATATCGTCCCTTATGTAAGCTTAATTCCTGTTTGCTCAGAAATTATATCCAATGTGGGAAATAATAATAATAGCCATCGGTTATAGTTTGGTTCGGTCCAGAGGAAGTGACTCCATAATGCTACAATTAGCGTAGTGTGACGCCGAGGACCGTGGAGCAGTAATAAACGTCACTTTGTGAACTGGATTGCATATCATTAACAAAAGTAAGAAATACAGATGATGACCGTTCGAGAAATAGCGATAGGAAATGGTTTATACGAGAAAGATTGTGGGAGCTCATAGGTAGGGTTGTGATAAGTGGGAACGACTATAGTATGTCTTAAAAGCACATCGCAAGTTAACATGGAATGCATCCCGAAAATAAAGTGCATATTGTCAAACTTATCTTTTTAGAATCCAGCATGTAGGATCCGGGGGAAAGAAACGGGTGTCGGTTTGTTTAAAAACAAGCACAATGACCCCCATATTGATTTTGTCATTTCAGAGAGATCAACAAAATAAAACTATCCGTTCAAACAGTTTGGAGAAATTTTAAAGATTTTTATAGAATAAATGTGTCCCCGGAGGCGCGCTCTACCTCGTGTGAATCACCAGAGTTATGACATGATTTTGCACAATATTCTTGTTCTACTTCTTCATAGATTAGAATGAAAATAAGCACACAGGTGATTATACTGAAAGATGGATACTGGATAAAGATTTCAGTGATTTTCACATTTATTTCAAGACGTTACGATTGATATATCTTTCCCGCTCTAAAATAGACATGGTACAAGAAATACTGAGTGGCTAGTCCTTGTTTACAGAGTAGATTGCAGATTCTGAAGTACAGTCCCGCCCACAGACACTAGTTTCCCGAGATATGTATCAGAATGTTTCTATCAGAATACAATACAATGTCGATAATATTGATGATATTGACGTGTTTTAGCCAATTGTATATGAAAGGGGTAAAATAATAACACTTGTTTCTGTGATCGCGCAAGTCCATCCACCGCGAGGTATTGACGACAAGGCATGTTTGTAACAGAACACACAACCCACGGGACAAACCGTACGTACCGCAACGTGAACTTTCAACCGGCCGTTTTACTCGGCACACATTTAACAAACTTCAGATGAATCGTGTCGTTTATACAATCCGCCAAAGATAAGTTTTGGAGTCGATCATGCGCCACATGACCTGTACACGGACTACTGACATGACGCATGAATGTGACGTTTATCGATGCGAACGACCACGTTATATCAAGCCGTTGGAGGCGCTTTGTTGTTTACAGTCCCGCACTTCGTTGTTTTCTGGTGAAGTGCTAGATCTAGCACTTCGGCGAAAACTGACGAAGTGCTAGATCAAGCAATTTGTCAAAAAGTGGCGAAGTACTACATCTAGCACTTTGCCCCGCAACTGTTCAATTTTGGACCATTTAGCTACCTCAAATCACGCGCCGTTGGTAAGATCGGTTTTGATTTGAACAATATCCCAACTAGACACCCAACGTAATACATTCACCAAATATCATGGCAATCAGTCTGGCAGTTTTTTTACTTTAAGTTGTTCATGCACACACAGACAGACACTTTGCCATGCCTATAAGGTTCAATAGTGCTAAAAATCTCACTTTTTTACACAAACAAGACTCTTTATCATCTCTGTAGCAGGAATGAACCTGTTTTAATCATAGGTAGTGTCTATGATTTAATGAAAAACAAGTCATTGAGAATGACATAGTCCCCGCTATGATTGGGTTTTATGGAATTATCACTACTCGGATCACGCAACAACACTTGTGAACCTAAATCAAACAGACTTAGTTATGTTGTGTCTGCTTGTTGGACATGGAACATGCCTACAACAATAAAGGGTTGGTCGGGTATGGGGGATCGTATCACGATGAAAATGGATATGCACATGTATGTCATAGAACACTGTCCTAATACCAACTTTGAATGAGATCTGTTCAAGCATGTCTGAGTTATGGCTTTGGACATAGAAAAATCGCAAACAAAATGGCTGCCAGGCGGCCATATTGGATCGTATCACAACAACAATGAATATGCACATGTATGTCATAGAACACTGTCCTAATACCAACTTTGAATGAGAACTGTTCAAGCATGTCTGAGTTATGGCTTTGGACATGGAAAAATCGCAAACAAAATGGCTGCCAGGTGGCCATATTGGATCGTATCACAACAACAATGAATATGCACATGTATGTCATAGAACACTGTCCTAATACCAACTTTGAATGAGATCTGTTCAAGCATGTCTGAATTATGGCTTTGGACATGGAAAATTCGCAAACAAAATGGCTGCCAGGCAGCCATATTGGATTGTATCATGATGAAAATGAATATGCACATGTATGTCATAGAACACTGTCCTAATACCAACTTTGAATGAGATCTGTTCAAGCATGTCTGAATTATGGCTTTGGACATGGAAAATTCGCAAACAAAATGGCTGCCAGGCAGCCATATTGGATTGTATCATGATGAAAATGGACATGCACATGTATGTCATAGAACACTGTCCTAATACCAACTTTGAATGAGATCTGTTCAAGCATGTCTGAGTTATGGCTTTGGACATGGGAAATTCGCAAAGAAATGGCTGCTAGGCGGCCATATTGGATCGTATCACAACAACAATGAATATGCACATGTATGTCATAGAACACTGTCCTAATACCAACTTTGAATGAGAACTGTTCAAGCATGTCTGAGTTATGGCTTTGGACATGGAAAAATCGCAAACAAAATGGCTGCCAGGCGGCCATATTGGATCGTATCACAACAACAATGAATATGCACATGTATGTCATAGAACACTGTCCTAATACCAACTTTGAATGAGATCTGTTCAAGCATGTCTGAGTTATGGCTTTGGACATGGAAAAATCGCAAACAAAATGGCTGCCAGGCGGCCATATTGGATCGTATCACAACAACAATGAATATGCACATGTATGTCATAGAACACTGTCCTAATACCAACTTTGAATGAGATCTGTTCAAGCATGTCTGAGTTATGGCTTTGGACATGGAAAATTCACAAACAAAATGGCTGCCAGGCAGCCATATTGGATTGTATCATGATGAAAATGGATATGCACATGTATGTCATAGAACACTGTCCTAATACCAACTTTGAATGAGATCTGTTCAAGCATGTCTGAGTTATGGATTTGGACATGGGAAATTCACAAACAAAATGGCTGCTAGGCGGCCATATTGGATCGTATCATGACAACAATGAATATGCACATGTATGTCATAGAACACTGTCCTAATACCAACTTTGAATGAGATCTGTTCAAGCATGTCTGAGTTATGGCTTTAGACAGGGAAAATTTGCGAACAAAATGGCTGCTAGGCGGCCATATTGGATCGTTTCATGAAACAAATTGACGTGCATATGTATGCCATTGTATGTTGCCCCTGTACCAAGTTTGAAAAAAATCGGTCCAGGCATCTCCAAGAAATGGCTGCGGACGGACGGACGGACGCACAGACAGACGTAACCCAAACCATAAGTCCCCGTCCCAGACTCCGTCCGGCGGGGACTAATTAAATGAGACTTACCTTGGTTAAAGTCGATGTTTAATTGGGATTCTATGAGCCATAGAATCGAAGGAGGGCTTAAATGAGATTGTGCTGCGCATGCATGGGAATCAGACTTTAAATATGTTTTTCTTCATTATCTGACAACTCTCATTTCACACCATGTACACATCAGTTTTATTTTATTTAATACTCTTTTACCTGTTCATTAAATTGTTACTTCTATTCACTCGTAACCCTTGATTTTCTTCGCTACATATTTCCCCTGTGTTCAGTTGGGTGGGTGGGAGGCATTTAAGCCCTCCTTCGATTCTATGACTCATAGAATCACAATTAAACATCGACTTTAACCAAGGTAAGTCTCGTTTAATTTTTCATTCTATTTCGTCATTATCTCAGTCGGTCTTCAATGAGACTTTAAAGTAAATAATGACAGAAAAACATCCAGATGCTGAACACAAACTGAATAACCACTTATTTATTGTCCTTTGAAAGATAGATAACATGACTGTATATCTAAACTCCTTGTATACTGTTTCAAACACAAGAACACAAAGTTTGTATATAATCTGATGTGTGATGAACACTACATACTATACTCTTACATATGTTTTATCATACTTAAGCTGTGTTAAACAGGATCAGTCCAACATTTTTGATATTCTACTGAAATCAACTTGTATGCGATATATTTATTTGTTTCCCATTAATACTCCATGCTCAAAGTGGTCTTCTTTGTCCATTTTCTTATCATAAAATTTTGTGAATGTACTCTCATTTGACCATCCTGCTTTTTTGAGGATATCCTTTATAGGAACACAATTACTTTTCGCTGTGGATGTTGCTACTGATCTCACACTGTGAGACCCAAATTTACTGACATCAATCCCTGATCGTGCCATAACAGTTTTAATCCACCTTGAGATTGTACTTGTAGTTACAGCTCCAAATGGTTTCATGTAACTTAATAGAAGCGAGTCCTTACCAGAGCCATTTCGATTTTGCTTAGTTCGACATAGATATTGTTTCATAACAGTATAAATACAGAGCCTCCTGTCAGGAGGGTAAGCTTTCAACGCAACATGAACAACATTATAATTTGGTCTGTTCTGTTTTAAAGGACCAAGTAACTCGAACACAAACTGTGAACTTGTTTTCTTAATATTACAAACTGATAACAACTGTAAAGTTTGAGCATGAGCTGCATTAGTTAGAGCCATAAGCATTTTCAGTTTTAAGGTCAAGTCCTTCAAACTCAAGAGTTTAACTGGTGACAATGACCTCAGGTAACACAACACATGGTTTACATCCCATATCTCTGTATATCTTGGTTTTGGGGGTCGTAAAATAAAAACCCCTTTCATGTATCTAACTACAGGGGGATGGTTTCCACATGTAAATCCATCATAGTTTAAACCCAGTGAAGAGAGTGCTGCATGGGCAGCATTCAAAGTTCCATAACCAACTCCAGTGTTATATATTTGAGTTAGAAATTCACTTTAGCTGAAATTGGATCAATCTGTCTTTCACTACAGTACTGAAACCATCTCTTGATATGAACCTCGTATTGTTTTTTGGTTCCTTGTTTCCATGATGACATGAGAATATTGGTAGATTGTTCTGAAATTCCTCGTTGTTGGAAGTTTGTCCTGACATTTTGCAAACAAGTCATTGAGAATGACATAGTCCCCGCTATAATTGGGTTTTAAGGAATTATCACTACTCTGATCACGCAACAACATTTGTGAACCTAAAACAAACAGACTTAGATATGTTGTGTGTGCTTGTTGGACATGGAATATGCCTCCAACAATAAAGGATTGGTTGGGTATGGGGGATCATATCACGATGAAAATGGAGTCTGAGTTATGGCTTTGGACATGGAAAATTCACAAACAAAATGGCTGCCAGGCAGTCATATTGGATCGTATCACAACGAAAATGGATATGCACATGTATGTCATAGAACACTGTCCTAATACCAACTTTGAATGAGATCTGTTTAAGCATGTCTGAGTTATGGCTTTGGACATGGAAAATTCACAAACAAAATGGCTACCAGGCAGCCATATTGGATCGTATCACGACGAAAATGAATATACACATGTATGTCATAGAACACTGTCCTAATACCAACTTTGAATGAGATCTGTTCAAGCATGTCTGAGTTATGGCTTTGGACATGAAAATTCACAAACAAAATGGCTACCAGGCAGCCATATTGGATCGTATCACAATGAAAATGGATATGCACATGTATGTCATAGAACACTGTCCAAATACCAACTTTGAATGAGATCTGTTCAAGCATGTCTGAGTTATGGCTTTGGACATGAAAATTCACAAACAAAATGGCTGCTAGGCGGCCATATTGGATCGTATCATGACAACAATGAATATGCACATGTATGTCATAGAACACTGTCCTAATACCAACTTTGAATGAGATCTGTTAAAGCATGTCTGAGTTATGGCTTTAGACAGGGAAAATTCGCAAACAAAATGGTTGCTAGGCAGCCATATTGGATCGTATCATAAAACAAATTGACGTGCATATGTATGCCATAGTATGTTGCCCCTGTACCAAGTTTGAAAAAAATCGGTCCAGGCATCTCCAAGAAACAGCTGCGGACAGACGGACGGACGGACGCACGGACGGATGGACGCATGGACGCACGGACAGACGGAACCCAATCCATAAGTCCCCGTTCCGGACTTCATCCGCGGGGACTAACAATCAGTTTTAAGCGACCCTCTAATGGGTGCTTTACTTGTTTTGTTGGGTATGGTAATGTCAGCAATCCTTTGACTTTCTGTATGATCACTGGTACATCAATACTCCCATGAGTTTGGTAAACCATGGTTATGTCGGCCACAGAGGAACTACAACAATGCCCACTGCTCTGTCCACTCTGATTTTCTGTATGCAGCGTCCCAATAGACTGAAGGGGGGAAAAAGGTAAACATTGTTAAATTTTCCCCAATCAATTGTGAATGCATTAATATATGATGCATTGGGATCTGGTCTACAGGACACATATTTATCAATTTGGGCATTTAACCTCAATGCAAAGAGATCAATATCAGGTGTGTTCCATTGTTTACAGATCTTTCTGAAGATATTTTCATTCAGTTTCCACTCCAGCTGATGATCAAAATGTCTTGATGCCCTGTCAGCCTCAGTATTGTCACACCCTGCAATGTGTGAACATGATAGCCAAATATCATTGTCTATGCATAATTTCCATATATCAACACCAATTCTATTACATTGATCTGATTTGATTCTTCCCATGTTGACTACATAACTTACAGCTGTAGTATTGTCTGACAATACTTTGACATGATGTTGTTTTATCTTTGACATAAATGCCCTCAGAGCAAATTCTATAGCTAACAATTCTAATGCATTGATATGCATCTTACTTTCATCCATAGTCCAAGGACCGCCTATCCTAGCCCCTCAAAATATGCTCCCCATCCTTTTGAGGAGGCATCACATTCTACTGTTACATCTGGGTTACTCCTGATTATTGATCTCTTCTGATCTTTTATATTCTTACTCCACCAATTTAGCTCTGTTTTCATCTTTGATGTGATAATCATATTGTGATCAAACTGTCCCTTTGATAGCTTCAAAACTTTAATTTTCTCTTTCTCTAAATTTCTGTAATGTAATTTTCCATATTCAACTGCTGGAAAACTTGCCACTATAAGGCCAATGACCCATATGGAAGCTTTATTTTTCCTGGCCATTTTTTTACATTCTTGACCAAGGACTTCCATTTTTTCTTCTGGTAAAGTAATTATCATTTTTCTTGAATCAATTTGTTTCCCTAAGAAAACAATTTTTTGTTGAGGTGTGAAAACTGATTTCTCATCATTGATAATGAATCCCAAAGAGGTCATCAAACTAACAGTATCTTTTACATTAGTCTCACACTCACTAAGAGTGTCACCACAAAGTAGGCTATCGTCAATGAAGCCTGAGTTTGTATGTCCCATGTTAAAGGTGATTCAAAATGCTCACAATCACTATTGCTATTTTCCTGACAATTAGTCAGAAAGTGTGAGTAAATATCAGTAAATGTTGGTTAATAAGACATGTATACCGTAGTTTTTGTTTACTGATGTCTATTACAACCACCGGCAATGTATTTTTTCACAATGCTGTTGAGTTTTATTCACCTGTTGACTACGCTCGTCATAGGCTATGTGCTAACGATGTCTCTCTATGACATCATAAAATCCTGTGGTCTAGGTGGGACCGGAAATACCCGAAAACTCTTGAAGTAAATCCGAAGGGAACTGACTGAAAAAAGGTCATTTTAAGGTGTTTGCAGACGCTTTTTTAAAGTTTTAAAACCAGTATACATTTCACAAACATGTCATCTAGCAAAATAGCAATAGTGAATGTGAGCATTTTGAATCACCTTTAAGTAACTTTGAAAATACTGGTTTCATCAATTTTGTAAACAACCTGGGCCCTTCTGATACACCATTTGGTAAACATGTATACTGATAAATCTTTCCTTTCCATTCAAACCTGAAATACTTTTGCTGTTCTTCAGCAATTTTAACTGAATAATAAGCATGCCTCAAATCCACTGATGCCATATATTTGTGTTTTTATTAATGAGAGAAAGGGCAATTTCAAAGGTATCCATCTTAAAATGCTTATAGGGTATTTTTTCATTTAACTTTTTCAGATTTAGAACCCTTCTATGTTCTCCATTCTTTTTGGGTACAACAAAAATTGGGGACAAAAACTGTCCCTCAGTAGTTTCCACTTGAATGAGAACCTTCAATTTGAGCAATTTTTCAATTTCCTGACCAATAATCTTGGTGTCTGTAACATTTAATTTGTAACTGGTTTGATTACTTTGTGGTAATGACCCAATGTCAATATCTATGTGACAATGTTGTACTATATCTAGTATATTTGGATCTTGTGTTATCTGTTTCCATGCCTCAACAAAATATTATAATCTACCAGCCTCAAATTTTGTGCTCACCTGTGTTACTGTGATTTGTTCCTTGGGCCCACTAAGGGTCCCTGTCTCTGGTAGTTTTTTGTCTCTGGTGTAGATGACATGTATGTCCGACCATAATTATATTTATAGGTTCCTCTACCTCTCTGATATGAATTGCCTCGTCCTCTGCCTCTGGCTCTCAGAAATCGATTTGCTGATCTAAAACATGCCACACCTCTGGCTCTGTATCCAATCACCTTGTTACTAATTCTAGCAACATCTTCAATTTCCTTGGTAGTCCTTGAAATGTCATCTCCAAACAACAAGTTTGTAAATGAACGGTTATGGTTACATAGATGAGCATACTGATCTTTCAATTCAGGTTTTAAAAGGTCTTTTCTAGTCGTGTTTATCTGTTTATTAGCATGCCCCAACAAGGCAAGTACATCGTCACCATCATCGATCAACTTCCCAAAGGAAGGATCTAATTCCTTTTCCATCCCTGCCATATTGTTGACGACTTTGGCTAAGATCGTCGTCACTTTTACCACTGAGGTCTCAATATTTTGTAGCTTTTTGTCATTCGCCCGTGCTGTGGGCGATATGGCATCCCAAATTAAGTGGTTTGTTTTCACTGTTGCCAAGCCCTCGCAGTTCTGCGGGTGAGCATTATTCTCACTTTTAGTCAATTCAAGGTAACGTTCCTCCTCGATGCCATTTTTGAATAGATCAGTTATGTTCTCTGCCAACGTAACATCGATATCCTTGTCGCAATATTCCTGTACTCTGAATCATTTCGTTATAGATACAAATCTACTTTCCAATCTCTCACTGTTATCGCCGTCAATGTCGGCCTCCTGTGACATACGCTTTTGGGCACTAGGCGGGAAGTTGTCATCACCACCTTCATTATATTCTAAAGACTGAGGTCCGTATTCGTAACTTTCCTCAAGTTCCTTATTTTGATTTTCAATCTTATGTAGTCTCTCACATATGTTACCTACTCAGAGTTCTTGCCTCTGAACAGCCGATTGTATCGAGTGCATAATGGCGACCATGTCGCCGTCATGGCTTTTTTCTTACTCGAACTTGTATGTCCCTTCGTGGCTACTTTACCTTTGGAATTACTTTTTCCCGAACCACGCTCGGTTTTATCGGCTTTATTGTCATTGGAAGCCTTTCCTGACATTCCAGCTACACTGACTAATTCGGATCCTTCATCCGTACCCGCTTGCGATGCTGAACTCATCGTACTACGTACAATGTCAACTTTTTGGCTGTATAATTCAAATGTTTGTTAGATCGTCGATCTAAACTTTAGACTATTGTGTTCACATGACTTTTCTACTTACTAGATGAATCTCGATGCTCCTAGATGGTAGATGCAAAAACTTATAACTTCACTCATAAATTTTCACAGCACACATGTGCACACTGATTCCCACGCATGCGCAGCACAATCTCATTGAAGACCGACCGAGATAATGATGAAATAGAATTCAGCTGTGCTTAAAGCAGCGTTTCCAAGCAACCTCTAACAGAGGTTAATGTTGATGCAATCAACATTGAGATGTGAAGAAGCCTATAGCGCTACTAAACCTAGTTCAGTTGTGCTAAAAATTCTCACTAAATTTGGTAACGATAGCAATTGCTGTGCCATCAATGAATCAGCTCTGTGACCTCCTATTGGCCTATGGCTGTCACATACATGTACATTACTGGAGCTATTTTCTAATTCAACTCTGTCAACCATTTACTGGCCCATAGATACCACCTTACTGGATCTATTTTCTAATTCAGCTCTGTGAACCATTTACTGGCCCATAGATACCACCTTACTGGAGCTATTTTCTAATTCAGCTCTGTGAACCATTTACTGGCCCATAGATACCACCTTACTGGAGCTATTTTCTAATTCAGCTCTGTGAACCATTTACTGGCCCATAGATACCACCTTACTGGATCTATTTTCTAATTCAGCTCTGTGAACCATTTACTGGCCCATACATACCACCTTACTGGATCTATTTTCTAATTCAACTCTGTAATCTGTCTACTGGTCCAAGCCTACCACCTTACTGGATCTATTTTCTAATTCAACTCTGTAATCTGTCTACAGGTCCAAGCCTATCACCTTACTGGATCTATTTTCTAATTCAACTCTGTAATCTGTCTACAGGTCCAAGCCTACCACCTTACTGGATCTATTTTCTAATTCAACTCTGTAATCTGTCTACAGGTCCATGGTTACCACCTTACTGGATCTATTTTCTAATTCAACTCTGTAATCTGTCTACAGGTCCAAGCCTACCACCTTACTGGATCTATTTTCTAATTCAACTCTGTAATCTGTCTACAGGTCCAAGCCTACCACCTTACTGGATCTATTTTCTAATTCAACTCTGTGATCTGTCTACAGGTCCACGGTTACCACCTTACTGGATCTATTTTCTAATTCAACTGTGTGATCTGTCTACAGGTCCATGGTTACCACCTTACTGGATCTATTTTCTAATTCAACTGTGTGATCTGTCTACAGGTCCAAGCCTACCACCTTACTGGATCTATTTTCTAATTCAACTCTGTGATCTGTCTACAGGTCCACGGTTACCACCTTACTGGATCTATTTTCTAATTCAACTGTGTGATCTGTCTACAGGTCCATGGTTACCACCTTACTGGATCTATTTTCTAATTCAACTGTGTGATCTGTCTACAGGTCCAAGCCTACCACCTTACTGGATCTATTTTCTAATTCAACTCTGTAATCTGTCTACTAGTCCATGGTTACCACCTTAGTGGATCTATTTTCTAATTGAACTCTGTGATCTGTCTACTGGTCCATGGTTACCACCTTACTGGATCTATTTTCTAATTCAACTCTGTAATCTGTCTACAGGTCCATGGTTACCACCTTACTGGATCTATTTTCTAATTCAACTCTGTAATCTGTCTACTGGTCCATGGTTACCACCTTACTGGATCTATTTTCTAATTCAACTGTGTGATCTGTCTACAGGTCCAAGCCTACCACCTTACTGGATCTATTTTCTAATTCAACTCTGTGATCTGTCTACAGGTCCAAGCCTATCACCTTACTGGATCTATTTTCTAATTCAACTCTGTAATCTGTCTACAGGTCCATGGTTACCACCTTACTGGATCTATTTTCTAATTCAACTCTGTAATCTGTCTACAGGTCCATGGTTACCACCTTACTGGATCTATTTTCTAATTCAACTGTGTGATCTGTCTACAGGTCCAAGCCTACCACCTTAGTGGATCTATTTTCTAATTCAACTCTGTGATCTATCTACAGGTCCAAGCCTATCACCTTACTGGATCTATTTTCTAATTCAACTCTGTAATCTGTCTACAGGTCCAAGCCTACCACCTTACTGGATCTATTTTCTAATTCAACTCTGTAATCTGTCTACAGGTCCATGGTTACCACCTTAGTGGATCTATTTTCTAATTCAACTCTGTAATCTGTCTACAGGTCCATGGTTACCACCTTACTGGATCTATTTTCTAATTCAACTGTGTGATCTGTCTACAGGTCCATGGTTACCACCTTACTGGATCTATTTTCTAATTCAACTCTGTAATCTGTCTACAGGTCCATGGTTACCACCTTACTGGATCTATTTTCTAATTCAACTCTGTGATCTGTCTACAGGTCCATGGTTACCACCTTACTGGATCTATTTTCTAATTCAACTCTGTGATCTGTCTACAGGTCCAAGCCTACCACCTTACTGGATCTATTTTCTAATTCAACTCTGTAATCTGTCTACAGGTCCATGGTTACCACCTTAGTGGATCTATTTTCTAATTCAACTCTGTGATCTGTCTACTGGTCCATGGTTACCACCTTACTGGATCTATTTTCTAATTCAACTCTGTAATCTGTCTACTGGTCCATGGTTACCACCTTACTGGATCTATTTTCTAATTCAACTGTGTGATCTGTCTACAGGTCCAAGCCTACCACCTTACTGGATCTATTTTCTAATTCAACTCTGTAATCTGTCTACAGGTCCATGGTTACCACCTTACTGGATCTATTTTCTAATTCAACTCTGTAATCTGTCTACAGGTCCATGGTTACCACCTTACTGGATCTATTTTCTAATTCAACTCTGTAATCTGTCTACAGGTCCATGGTTACCACCTTAGTGGATCTATTTTCTAATTCAACTCTGTAATCTGTCTACAGGTCCAAGCCTACCACCTTAGTGGATCTATTTTCTAATTCAACTCTGTGATCTGTCTACAGGTCCAAGCCTATCACCTTACTGGATCTATTTTCTAATTCAACTCTGTGATCTGTCTACAGGTCCAAGCCTATCACCTTACTGGATCTATTTTCTAATTCAACTCTGTAATCTGTCTACAGGTCCAAGCCTACCACCTTAGTGGATCTATTTTCTAATTCAACTCTGTAATCTGTCTACAGGTCCATGGTTACCACCTTACTGGATCTATTTTCTAATTCAACTGTGTAATCTGTCTACAGGTCCAAGCCTACCACCTTACTGGATCTATTTTCTAATTCAACTCTGTAATCTGTCTACAGGTCCAAGCCTACCACCTTACTGGATCTATTTTCTAATTCAACTCTGTAATCTGTCTACAGGTCCATGGTTACCACCTTACTGGATCTATTTTCTAATTCAACTCTGTGATCTGTCTACAGGTCCAAGCCTATCACCTTACTGGATCTATTTTCTAATTCAACTCTGTAATCTGTCTACTGGTCCATGGTTACCACCTTACTGGATCTATTTTCTAATTCAACTCTGTAATCTGTCTACAGGTCCATGGTTACCACCTTACTGGATCTATTTTCTAATTCAACTGTGTGATCTGTCTACAGGTCCAAGCCTACCACCTTACTGGATCTATTTTCTAATTCAACTCTGTAATCTGTCTACAGGTCCATGGTTACCACCTTAGTGGATCTATTTTCTAATTCAACTCTGTAATCTGTCTACAGGTCCATGGTTACCACCTTACTGGATCTATTTTCTAATTCAACTCTGTGATCTGTCTACAGGTCCATGGTTACCACCTTACTGGATCTATTTTCTAATTCAACTCTGTAATCTGTCTACAGGTCCATGGTTACCACCTTACTGGATCTATTTTCTAATTCAACTCTGTAATCTGTCTACAGGTCCAAGCCTACCACCTTAGTGGATCTATTTTCTAATTCAACTCTGTAATCTGTCTACAGGTCCATGGTTACCACCTTACTGGATCTATTTTCTAATTCAACTGTGTGATCTGTCTACAGGTCCAAGCCTACCACCTTACTGGATCTATTTTCTAAATCAACTCTGTAATCTGTCTACTGGTCCATGGTTACCACCTTACTGGATCTATTTTCTAATTCAACTCTGTAATCTGTCTACTGGTCCATGGTTACCACCTTACTGGATCTATTTTCTAATTCAACTCTGTAAACTGTCTACAGGTCCAAGCCTACCACCTTAGTGGATCTATTTTCTAATTCAACTCTGTGATCTGTCTACAGGTCCATGGTTACCACCTTACTGGATCTATTTTCTAATTCAACTCTGTAATCTGTCTACAGGTCCATGGTTACCACCTTACTGGATCTATTTTCTAATTCAACTCTGTAATCTGTCTACTGGTCCATGGTTACCACCTTACTGGATCTATTTTCTAATTCAACTCTGTAATCTGTCTACAGGTCCATGGTTACCACCTTACTGGATCTATTTTCTAATTCAACTGTGTGATCTGTCTACAGGTCCAAGCCTACCACCTTACTGGATCTATTTTCTAATTCAACTCTGTAATCTGTCTACAGGTCCATGGTTACCACCTTAGTGGATCTATTTTCTAATTCAACTCTGTAATCTGTCTACAGGTCCATGGTTACCACCTTACTGGATCTATTTTCTAATTCAACTCTGTGATCTGTCTACAGGTCCATGGTTACCACCTTACTGGATCTATTTTCTAATTCAACTCTGTAATCTGTCTACAGGTCCATGGTTACCACCTTACTGGATCTATTTTCTAATTCAACTCTGTAATCTGTCTACAGGTCCAAGCCTACCACCTTAGTGGATCTATTTTCTAATTCAACTCTGTAATCTGTCTACAGGTCCATGGTTACCACCTTACTGGATCTATTTTCTAATTCAACTGTGTGATCTGTCTACAGGTCCAAGCCTACCACCTTACTGGATCTATTTTCTAATTCAACTCTGTAATCTGTCTACTGGTCCATGGTTACCACCTTACTGGATCTATTTTCTAATTCAACTCTGTAATCTGTCTACTGGTCCATGGTTACCACCTTACTGGATCTATTTTCTAATTCAACTCTGTAATCTGTCTACAGGTCCAAGCCTACCACCTTAGTGGATCTATTTTCTAATTCAACTCTGTGATCTGTCTACAGGTCCATGGTTACCACCTTACTGGATCTATTTTCTAATTCAACTCTGTAATCTGTCTACAGGTCCATGGTTACCACCTTACTGGATCTATTTTCTAATTCAACTCTGTAATCTGTCTACAGGTCCAAGCCTATCACCTTACTGGATCTATTTTCTAATTCAACTCTGTAATCTGTCTACAGGTCCATGGTTACCACCTTACTGGATCTATTTTCTAATTCAACTCTGTAATCTGTCTACAGGTCCATGGTTACCACCTTACTGGATCTATTTTCTAATTCAACTCTGTAATCTGTCTACAGGTCCAAGCCTACCACCTTACTGGATCTATTTTCTAATTCAACTCTGTAATCTGTCTACAGGTCCAAGCCTACCACCTTAGTGGATCTATTTTCTAATTCAACTCTGTAATCTGTCTACTGGTCCATGGTTACCACCTTACTGGATCTATTTTCTAATTCAACTCTGTAATCTGTCTACAGGTCCAAGCCTATCACCTTACTGGATCTATTTTCTAATTCAACTCTGTAATCTGTCTACAGGTCCAAGCCTACCACCTTAGTGGATCTATTTTCTAATTCAACTCTGTAATCTGTCTACAGGTCCATGGTTACCACCTTAGTGGATCTATTTTCTAATTCAACTCTGTAATCTGTCTACAGGTCCATGGTTACCACCTTACTGGATCTATTTTCTAATTCAACTCTGTGATCTGTCTACAGGTCCATGGTTACCACCTTACTGGATCTATTTTCTAATTCAACTCTGTAATCTGTCTACTGGTCCAAGCCTATCACCTTACTGGATCTATTTTCTAATTCAACTCTGTAATCTGTCTACAGGTCCATGGTTACCACCTTACTGGATCTATTTTCTAATTCAACTCTGTAATCTGTCTACAGGTCCATGGTTACCACCTTACTGGATCTATTTTCTAATTCAACTCTGTAATCTGTCTACAGGTCCAAGCCTACCACCTTACTGGATCTATTTTCTAATTCAACTCTGTGATCTGTCTACAGGTCCAAGCCTATCACCTTACTGGATCTATTTTCTAATTCAACTCTGTGATCTGTCTACAGGTCCATGGTTACCACCTTACTGGATCTATTTTCTAATTCAACTCTGTAATCTGTCTACAGGTCCATGGTTACCACCTTACTGGATCTATTTTCTAATTCAACTCTGTAATCTGTCTACAGGTCCATGGTTACCACCTTACTGGATCTATTTTCTAATTCAACTGTGTGATCTGTCTACAGGTCCAAGCCTACCACCTTACTGGATCTATTTTCTAATTCAACTCTGTGATCTGTCTACAGGTCCATGGTTACCACCTTACTGGATCTATTTTCTAATTCAACTCTGTAATCTGTCTACAGGTCCAAGCCTACCACCTTACTGGATCTATTTTCTAATTCAACTCTGTAATCTGTCTACTGGTCCATGGTTACCACCTTAGTGGATCTATTTTCTAATTGAACTCTGTGATCTGTCTACTGGTCCATGGTTACCACCTTAGTGGATCTATTTTCTAATTCAACTCTGTAATCTGTCTACTGGTCCATGGTTACCACCTTACTGGATCTATTTTCTAATTCAACTGTGTGATCTGTCTACAGGTCCATGGTTACCACCTTACTAGATCTATTTTCTAATTCAACTCTGTAATCTGTCTACAGGTCCAAGCCTACCACCTTAGTGGATCTATTTTCTAATTCAACTCTGTGATCTGTCTACAGGTCCAAGCCTACCACCTTACTGGATCTATTTTCTAATTCGACTCTGTGATCTGTCTACAGGTCCATGGTTACCACCTTAGTGGATCTATTTTAAAATTCAACTGTGTAATCTGTCTACAGGTCCATGGTTACCACCTTACTGGATCTATTTTAAAATTCAACTCTGTAATCTGTCTACAGGTCCATGGTTACCACCTTACTGGATCTATTTTCTAATTCAACTCTGTGATCTGTCTACAGGTCCATGGTTACCACCTTACTGGATCTATTTTAAAATTCAACTGTGTAATCTGTCTACAGGTCCATGGTTACCACCTTACTGGATCTATTTTCTAATTCAACTCTGTGATCTGTCTACAGGTCCATGGTTACCACCTTAGTGGATCTATTTTAAAATTCAACTGTGTAATCTGTCTACTGGTCCATGGTTACCACCTTACTGGATCTATTTTCTATCTTCTAATTGCATTAGAATTCTTACCCTCTATTATAAGTTGTGTTGCTGTAATGATTGTAGCGACTGCATTGGTTGCTAAGCATTCATACATCCCATGATCATCCTTCTGCAAGTATGATATAGTTAGACTACCATCTTTGATGAATGTGCGATCTTTTGGCACTGTACCATCACCCTGTATAGGACCAAAACAAATATTATATGTATATATATCGAGGACACTTTAAACTATACCTAGTAATTGGTAAATGTAAAACTATACCTAGTAAATGGTAAATGTTAAACTATACATAGTAACTGGTCAATGTAAAACTATACCTAGTAACTGGTAAATGTAAAGCTATACATAGTAACTAGTAAATATTAAACTATACCTAGTAAATGGTAAATGTAAAAGTACACCTAGTAACTGGTAAATATTAAACTATACCTAGTAACTGGTAAATGTTAAACTATACATAGTAACTGGTAATGTTAAACTATACATAGTAACTGGTAAATGTTAAACTGTACATAGTAACTAGTAAATATTAAACTATACCTAGTAACTAGTAAATGTTAAACTATACATAGTAACTGGTAAATGTTAAACTATACCTAGTAACTGGTAAATGTTAAACTATACCTAGTAACTAGTAAATGTAAAACTATACCTAGTAACTGGTAAATGTTAAACTATACCTAGTAACTGGTAAATATTAAACTATACATACTAACTGGTAAATGTAAAGCTATACATAGTAACTGGTAAATGTTAAACTATACCTAGTAACTGGTAAATGTTAAACTATACCTAGTAACTGGTAAATGTTAAACTATACATAGTAACTGGTAAATGTTAAACTATACATAGTAACTGGTAAATGTTAAACTATACCTAGTAACTGGTAAATGTTAAACTATACATAGTAACTGGTAAATGTAAAACTATACCTAGTAAATGGTAAATGTTAAACTATACATAGTAACTGGTAAATGTTAAACTATACCTAGTAAATGGTAAATGTTAAACTATACCTAGTAAATGGTAAATGTTAAACTATACCTAGTAAATGGTAAATGTTAAACTATACATAGTAACTGGTAAATGTTAAACTATACCTAGTAAATGGTAAATGTAAAACTATACATAGTAACTAGTAAATGTTAAACTATACATAGTAACTGGTAAATGTTAAACTATACCTAGTAAATGGTAAATGTTAAACTATACCTAGTAAATGGTAAATGTTAAACTATACCTAGTAAATGGTAAATGTTAAACTATACCTAGTAAATGGTAAATGTTAAACTATACCTAGTAAATGGTAAATGTTAAACTATACCTAGTAAATGGTAAATGTTAAACTATACCTAGTAAATGGTAAATGTTAAACTATACCTAGTAACTGGTAAATGTTAAACTATACATAGTAACTGGTAAATGTTAAACTATACCTAGTAACTGGTAAATGTTAAACTATACATAGTAACTGGTAAATGTTAAACTATACCTAGTAAATGGTAAATGTTAAACTATACCTAGTAAATGGTAAATGTTAAACTATACATAGTAACTGGTAAATGTTAAACTATACATAGTAACTGGTAAATGTTAAACTATACCTAGTAAATGGTAATTGTTAAACTATACATAGTAACTGGTAAATGTTAAACTATACCTAGTAAATGGTAAATGTTAAACTATACCTAGTAAATGGTAAATGTTAAACTATACCTAGTAAATGGTAAATGTTAAACTATACCTAGTAAATGGTAAATGTTAAACTATACCTAGTAAATGGTAAATGTTAAACTATACATAGTAACTGGTAAATGTTAAACTATACCTAGTAAATGGTAAATGTAAAGCTATACATAGTAACTAGTAAATATTAAACTATACCTAGTAAATGGTAAATGTAAAACTACACCTAGTAACTGGTAAATGTTAAACTATACCTAGTAAATGGTAAATGTTAAACTATACCTAGTAACTGGTAAATGTTAAACTATACATAGTAACTGGTAAATGTTAAACTATACATAGTAACTAGTAAATATTAAACTATACCTAGTAACTAGTAAATGTTAAACTATACATAGTAACTGGTAAATGTTAAACTATACCTAGTAACTGGTAAATGTTAAACTATACCTAGTAACTGGTAAATGTTAAACTATACATAGTAACTGGTAAATGTTAAACTATACCTAGTAACTGGTAAATGTTAAACTATACATAGTAACTAGTAAAAATTAAACTATACCTAGTAACTGGTAAATGTTAAACTATACCTAGTAACTGGTAAATGTTATATAATACCTAGTAACTGGTAATTGTAAAACTATATATAGTAACTGGTAGTAACTGGTAAATGTTAAACTATACCTAGTAACTGGTAAATGTTAAACTATACATAGTAACTGGTAAATGTTAAACTATACCTAGTAACTGGTAGTAACTGGTAAATGTTAAACTATACATAGTAACTGGTCAATGTAAAACTACACCTAGTAACTGGTAAATGTTAAACTATACCTAGTAAATGGTAAATGTTAAACTATACCTAGTAACTGGTAAATGTAAAGCTATACCTAGTAACTGGTAAATGTTAAACTATACATAGTAACTGGTAAATGTAAAGCTATACCTAGTAACTGGTGAATGTTAAACTATACCTAGTAACTGGTAAATGTTAAACTATACATAGTAACTGGTAAATGTTAAACTATACATAGTAACTGGTAAATGTTAAACTATACCTAGTAACTAGTAAATGTTAAACTATACCTAGTAACTGGTAAATGTTAAACTATACATAGTAAATGGTAAATGTAAAGCTATACATAGTAACTGGTAAATGTTAAACTATACCTAGTAACTGGTAAATGTTAAACTATACATAGTAACTGGTAATGTTAAACTATACATAGTAACTGGTAAATGTTAAACTGTACATAGTAACTAGTAAATATTAAACTATACCTAGTAACTAGTAAATGTTAAACTATACATAGTAACTGGTAAATGTTAAACTATACATAGTAAATGGTAAATGTAAAGCTATACATAGTAACTGGTAAATATTAAACTATACCTAGTAACTGGTAAATGTTAAACTATACATAGTAACTGGTAATGTTAAACTATACATAGTAACTGGTAAATGTTAAACTGTACATAGTAACTAGTAAATATTAAACTATACCTAGTAACTAGTAAATGTTAAACTATACATAGTAACTGGTAAATGTTAAACTATACCTAGTAACTGGTAAATGTTAAACTATACCTAGTAACTAGTAAATGTAAAACTATACCTAGTAACTGGTAAATGTTAAACTATACCTAGTAACTGGTAAATATTAAACTATACATACTAACTGGTAAATGTAAAGCTATACATAGTAACTGGTAAATGTTAAACTATACCTAGTAACTGGTAAATGTAAAACTATACCTAGTAACTGGTAAATGTTAAACTATACATAGTAACTGGTAAATGTTAAACTATACATAGTAACTGGTAAATGTTAAACTATACCTAGTAACTGGTAAATGTTAAACTATACATAGTAACTGGTAAATGTAAAACTATACCTAGTAAATGGTAAATGTTAAACTATACATAGTAACTGGTAAATGTTAAACTATACCTAGTAAATGGTAAATGTTAAACTATACCTAGTAAATGGTAAATGTTAAACTATACCTAGTAAATGGTAAATGTTAAACTATACATAGTAACTGGTAAATGTTAAACTATACCTAGTAAATGGTAAATGTAAAACTATACATAGTAACTAGTAAATGTTAAACTATACATAGTAACTGGTAAATGTTAAACTATACCTAGTAAATGGTAAATGTTAAACTATACCTAGTAAATGGTAAATGTTAAACTATACCTAGTAAATGGTAAATGTTAAACTATACCTAGTAAATGGTAAATGTTAAACTATACCTAGTAAATGGTAAATGTTAAACTATACCTAGTAAATGGTAAATGTTAAACTATACCTAGTAAATGGTAAATGTTAAACTATACCTAGTAACTGGTAAATGTTAAACTATACATAGTAACTGGTAAATGTTAAACTATACCTAGTAACTGGTAAATGTTAAACTATACATAGTAACTGGTAAATGTTAAACTATACCTAGTAAATGGTAAATGTTAAACTATACCTAGTAAATGGTAAATGTTAAACTATACATAGTAACTGGTAAATGTTAAACTATACATAGTAACTGGTAAATGTTAAACTATACCTAGTAAATGGTAATTGTTAAACTATACATAGTAACTGGTAAATGTTAAACTATACCTAGTAAATGGTAAATGTTAAACTATACCTAGTAAATGGTAAATGTTAAACTATACCTAGTAAATGGTAAATGTTAAACTATACCTAGTAAATGGTAAATGTTAAACTATACCTAGTAAATGGTAAATGTTAAACTATACATAGTAACTGGTAAATGTTAAACTATACCTAGTAAATGGTAAATGTAAAGCTATACATAGTAACTAGTAAATATTAAACTATACCTAGTAAATGGTAAATGTAAAACTACACCTAGTAACTGGTAAATGTTAAACTATACCTAGTAAATGGTAAATGTTAAACTATACCTAGTAACTGGTAAATGTTAAACTATACATAGTAACTGGTAAATGTTAAACTATACATAGTAACTAGTAAATATTAAACTATACCTAGTAACTAGTAAATGTTAAACTATACATAGTAACTGGTAAATGTTAAACTATACCTAGTAACTGGTAAATGTTAAACTATACCTAGTAACTGGTAAATGTTAAACTATACATAGTAACTGGTAAATGTTAAACTATACCTAGTAACTGGTAAATGTTAAACTATACATAGTAACTAGTAAAAATTAAACTATACCTAGTAACTGGTAAATGTTAAACTATACCTAGTAACTGGTAAATGTTATATAATACCTAGTAACTGGTAAATGTAAAACTATATATAGTAACTGGTAGTAACTGGTAAATGTTAAACTATACCTAGTAACTGGTAAATGTTAAACTATACATAGTAACTGGTAAATGTTAAACTATACCTAGTAACTGGTAGTAACTGGTAAATGTTAAACTATACATAGTAACTGGTCAATGTAAAACTACACCTAGTAACTGGTAAATGTTAAACTATACCTAGTAAATGGTAAATGTTAAACTATACCTAGTAACTGGTAAATGTAAAGCTATACCTAGTAACTGGTAAATGTTAAACTATACATAGTAACTGGTAAATGTAAAGCTATACCTAGTAACTGGTAAATGTTAAACTATACCTAGTAACTGGTAAATGTTAAACTATACATAGTAACTGGTAAATGTTAAACTATACATAGTAACTGGTAAATGTTAAACTATACCTAGTAACTAGTAAATGTTAAACTATACCTAGTAACTGGTAAATGTTAAACTATACATAGTAAATGGTAAATGTAAAGCTATACATAGTAACTGGTAAATGTTAAACTATACCTAGTAACTGGTAAATGTTAAACTATACATAGTAACTAGTAAATGTTAAACTATACATAGTAACTAGTAAATGTTAAACTATACATAGTAACTAGTAAATGTTAAACTATACATAGTAACTAGTAAATGTTAAACTATACATACTAACTGGTAATTGTTAAACTATACATAGTAACTGGTAAATGTTAAACTATACATAGTAACTAGTAAATGTTAAACTATACATACTAACTGGTAAATGTTAAACTATACCTAGTAAATGGTAAATATTAAACTATACATAGTAACTGGTAAATGTAAAGCTATACATAGTAACTGGTAAATGTTAAACTATACCTAGTAACTGGTAAATGTTAAACTATACCTAGTAAATGGTAAATGTTAAACTATACCTAGTAACTGGTAAATGTTAAACTATACATAGTAACTGGTAGTAACTGGTAAATGTTAAACTATACATAGTAACTGGTAAATGTTAAACTATACATAGTAACTGGTCAATGTAAAACTATACATAGTAACTGGTAAATGTAAAACTATACCTAGTAACTAGTAAATGTTAAACTATACATAGTAACTGGTAAATGTAAAACTATACCTAGTAACTAGTAAATGTTAAACTATACATAGTAACTGGTAAATGTTAAACTATACATAGTAACTAGTAAATGTTAAACTATACATAGTAACTGGTAAATGTTAAACTATACCTAGTAAATGGTAAATGTAAAGCTATACATAGTAACTAGTAAATGTTAAACTATACATAGTAACTAGTAAATGTTAAACTATACATAGTAACTAGTAAATGTTAAACTATACATAGTAACTAGTAAATGTAAAACTATACCTAGTAACTGGTAAATGTTAAACTATACATAGTAACTGGTAAATGTTAAACTATACATAGTAACTGGTAAATGTTAAACTATACATAGTAACTGGTAAATGTTAAACTATACATACTAACTGGTAATTGTTAAACTATACATAGTAACTGGTAAATGTTAAACTATACATAGTAACTGGTAAATGTTAAACTATACCTAGTAAATGGTAAATGTTAAACTATACATAGTAACTGGTAGTAACTGGTAAATGTTAAACTATACATAGTAACTGGTCAATGTAAAACTATACATAGTAAATGGTAAATGTTAAACTATACCTAGTAACTGGTAAATATTAAACTATACCTAGTAACTGGTAAATGTTAAACTATACCTAGTAACTAGTAAATGTTAAACTATACATAGTAACTGGTAAATGTTAAACTATACATAGTAACTAGTAAATGTTAAACTATACATAGTAACTGGTAAATGTTAAACTATACCTAGTAAATGGTAAATGTAAAGCTATACATAGTAACTAGTAAATGTTAAACTATACATAGTAACTAGTAAATGTTAAACTATACATAGTAACTAGTAAATGTTAAACTATACATAGTAACTGGTAAATGTTAAACTATACATAGTAACTGGTAAATGTTAAACTATACATAGTAACTGGTAAATGTTAAACTATACATACTAACTGGTAATTGTTAAACTATACATAGTAACTGGTAAATGTTAAACTATACATAGTAACTGGTAGTAACTGGTAATTGTTAAACTATACATAGTAACTGGTAAATGTTAAACTATACATAGTAACTGGTAAATGTTAATCTATACCTAGTAAATGGTAAATGTTAAACTATACATAGTAACTGGTCAATGTAAAACTATACATAGTAACTGGTAAATGTTAAACTATACCTAGTAACTGGTAAATGTTAAACTATACCTAGTAACTGGTAAATGTTAAACTATACCTAGTAACTGGTAGTAACTGGTAAATGTTAAACTATACCTAGTAACTGGTAAATGTTAAACTATACCTAGTAACTGGTAGTAACTAGTAAATGTTAAACTATACATAGTAACTAGTAAATGTTAAACTATACATAGTAACTAGTAAATGTAAAACTATACCTAGTAACTGGTAAATGTTAAACTATACATAGTAACTGGTAAATGTTAAACTATACATAGTAACTGGTAAATGTTAAACTATACATAGTAACTGGTAAATGTTAAACTATACATACTAACTGGTAATTGTTAAACTATACATAGTAACTTGTAAATGTTAAACTATACATAGTAACTGGTAAATGTTAAACTATACCTAGTAAATGGTAAATGTTAAACTATACATAGTAACTGGTAGTAACTGGTAAATGTTAAACTATACATAGTAACTGGTCAATGTAAAACTATACATAGTAACTGGTAAATGTTAAACTATACCTAGTAACTGGTAAATGTTAAACTATACCTAGTAACTGGTAAATGTTAAACTATACCTAGTAAATGGTAAATGTAAAGCTATACATAGTAACTAGTAAATATTAAACTATACCTAGTAAATGGTAAATGTAAAACTATACATAGTAACTAGTAAATATTAAACTATACCTAGTAACTAGTAAATGTTAAACTATACATAGTAACTGGTAAATGTTAAACTATACATAGTAACTGGTAAATGTTAAACTATACATAGTAACTGGTAAATGTTAAACTAAAAATAGTAACTGGTAAATGTTAAACTATACATAGTAACTGGTAAATGTAAAGCTATACATAGTAACTGGTAAATGTTAAACTATACCTAGTAACTGGTAAATGTTAAACTATACCTAGTAAATGGTAAATGTTAAACTATACCTAGTAACTGGTAAATGTTAAACTATACATAGTAACTGGTAGTAACTGGTAAATGTTAAACTATACATAGTAACTGGTAAATGTTAAACTATACATAGTAACTGGTCAATGTAAAACTATACATAGTAACTGGTAAATGTAAAACTATACCTAGTAACTAGTAAATGTTAAACTATACATAGTAACTGGTAAATGTAAAACTATACCTAGTAACTAGTAAATGTTAAACTATACATAGTAACTGGTAAATGTTAAACTATACATAGTAACTAGTAAATGTTAAACTATACATAGTAACTGGTAAATGTTAAACTATACCTAGTAAATGGTAAATGTAAAGCTATACATAGTAACTAGTAAATGTTAAACTATACATAGTAACTAGTAAATGTTAAACTATACATAGTAACTAGTAAATGTTAAACTATACATAGTAACTAGTAAATGTAAAACTATACCTAGTAACTGGTAAATGTTAAACTATACATAGTAACTGGTAAATGTTAAACTATACATAGTAACTGGTAAATGTTAAACTATACATAGTAACTGGTAAATGTTAAACTATACATACTAACTGGTAATTGTTAAACTATACATAGTAACTGGTAAATGTTAAACTATACATAGTAACTGGTAAATGTTAAACTATACCTAGTAAATGGTAAATGTTAAACTATACATAGTAACTGGTAGTAACTGGTAAATGTTAAACTATACATAGTAACTGGTCAATGTAAAACTATACATAGTAAATGGTAAATGTTAAACTATACCTAGTAACTGGTAAATATTAAACTATACCTAGTAACTGGTAAATGTTAAACTATACCTAGTAACTGGTAAATGTTAAACTATACATAGTAACTGGTAGTAACTGGTAAATGTTAAACTATACATAGTAACTGGTAAATGTTAAACTATACATAGTAACTGGTCAATGTAAAACTATACATAGTAACTGGTAAATGTAAAACTATACCTAGTAACTAGTAAATGTTAAACTATACATAGTAACTGGTAAATGTAAAACTATACCTAGTAACTAGTAAATGTTAAACTATACATAGTAACTGGTAAATGTTAAACTATACATAGTAACTAGTAAATGTTAAACTATACATAGTAACTGGTAAATGTTAAACTATACCTAGTAAATGGTAAATGTAAAGCTATACATAGTAACTAGTAAATGTTAAACTATACATAGTAACTAGTAAATGTTAAACTATACATAGTAACTAGTAAATGTTAAACTATACATAGTAACTAGTAAATGTAAAACTATACCTAGTAACTGGTAAATGTTAAACTATACATAGTAACTGGTAAATGTTAAACTATACATAGTAACTGGTAAATGTTAAACTATACATAGTAACTGGTAAATGTTAAACTATACATACTAACTGGTAATTGTTAAACTATACATAGTAACTGGTAAATGTTAAACTATACATAGTAACTGGTAGTAACTGGTAATTGTTAAACTATACATAGTAACTGGTAAATGTTAAACTATACATAGTAACTGGTAAATGTTAAACTATACCTAGTAAATGGTAAATGTTAAACTATACATAGTAACTGGTAGTAACTGGTAAATGTTAAACTATACATAGTAACTGGTCAATGTAAAACTATACATAGTAACTGGTAAATGTTAAACTATACCTAGTAACTGGTAAATGTTAAACTATACCTAGTAACTGGTAAATGTTAAACTATACCTAGTAACTGGTAGTAACTGGTAAATGTTAAACTATACCTAGTAACTGGTAAATGTTAAACTATACCTAGTAACTGGTAGTAACTAGTAAATGTTAAACTATACATAGTAACTAGTAAATGTTAAACTATACATAGTAACTAGTAAATGTAAAACTATACCTAGTAACTGGTAAATGTTAAACTATACATAGTAACTGGTAAATGTTAAACTATACATAGTAACTGGTAAATGTTAAACTATACATAGTAACTGGTAAATGTTAAACTATACATACTAACTGGTAATTGTTAAACTATACATAGTAACTGGTAAATGTTAAACTATACATAGTAACTGGTAAATGTTAAACTATACCTAGTAAATGGTAAATGTTAAACTATACATAGTAACTGGTAGTAACTGGTAAATGTTAAACTATACATAGTAACTGGTCAATGTAAAACTATACATAGTAACTGGTAAATGTTAAACTATACCTAGTAACTGGTAAATGTTAAACTATACCTAGTAACTGGTAAATGTTAAACTATACCTAGTAACTGGTAAATGTTAAACTATACCTAGTAACTGGTAAATGTTAAACTATACCTAGTAACTGGTAGTAACTGGTAAATGTTAAACTATACCTAGTAACTGGTAAATGTTAAACTATACCTAGTAACTGGTAAATGTTAAACTATACCTAGTAACTGGTAAATGTTAAACTATACCTAGTAACTGGTAGTAACTGGTAAATGTTAAACTATACCTAGTAACTGGTAAATGTTAAACTATACCTAGTAACTGGTAAATGTTAAACTATACCTAGTAACTGGTAAATGTTAAACTAGACCTAGTAACTGGTAAATGTTAAACTATACCTAGTAACTGGTAAATGTTAAACTATACCTAGTAACTGGTAAATGTTAAACTATACATAGTAACTGGTAAATGTTAAACTATACCTAGTAACTGGTAAATGTTAAACTATACCTAGTAACTGGTAAATGTTAAACTATACATAGTAACTGGTAAATGTTAAACTATACCTACTAACTGGTAAATGTTAAACTATACCTAGTAACTGGTAAATGTTAAACTATACATAGTAACTGGTAAATGTAAAACTATACATAGTAACTGGTAAATGTTAAACTATACCTAGTAAATGGTAAATGTTAAACTATACATAGTAACTGGTAAATGTTAAACTATACCTAGTAAATGGTAAATGTAAAGCTATACATAGTAACTAGTAAATATTAAACTATACCTAGTAAATGGTAAATGTAAAACTACACCTAGTAACTAGTAAATATTAAACTATACCTAGTAAATGGTAAATGTAAAGCTATACCTAGTAACTGGTAAATGTTAAACTATACATAGTAACTGGTAAATGTTAAACTATACATAGTAACTGGTAAATGTTAAACTATACATAGTAACTGGTAAATGTTAAACTATACATAGTAACTGGTAAATGTTAAACTATACATAGTAACTGGTAAATGTTAAACTATACATAGTAAATGGTAAATGTTAAACTATACCTAGTAACTGGTAAATGTTAAACTATACATAGTAACTGGTAAATGTTAAACTATACCTAGTAACTAGTAAATGTTAAACTATACCTAGTAAATGGTAAATGTTAAACTATACCTAGTAACTGGTAAATGTTAAACTATACATAGTAACTGGTAAATGTTAAACTATACATAGTAACTAGTAAATATTAAACTATACCTAGTAACTAGTAAATGTTAAACTATACATAGTAACTGGTAAATGTTAAACTATACATAGTAACTGGTAAATGTTAAACTATACATAGTAACTGGTAAATGTTAAACTATACCTAGTAAATGGTAAATGTTAAACTATACATAGTAACTGGTAGTAACTGGTAAATGTTAAACTATACATAGTAACTGGTCAATGTAAAACTATACATAGTAACTGGTAAATGTTAAACTATACCTAGTAACTGGTAAATGTTAAACTATACCTAGTAACTGGTAAATGTTAAACTATACCTAGTAACTGGTAAATGTTAAACTATACCTAGTAACTGGTAAATGTTAAACTATACCTAGTAACTGGTAGTAACTGGTAAATGTTAAACTATACCTAGTAACTGGTAAATGTTAAACTATACCTAGTAACTGGTAAATGTTAAACTATACCTAGTAACTGGTAAATGTTAAACTATACCTAGTAACTGGTAGTAACTGGTAAATGTTAAACTATACCTAGTAACTGGTAAATGTTAAACTATACCTAGTAACTGGTAAATGTTAAACTATACCTAGTAACTGGTAAATGTTAAACTAGACCTAGTAACTGGTAAATGTTAAACTATACCTAGTAACTGGTAAATGTTAAACTATACCTAGTAACTGGTAAATGTTAAACTATACATAGTAACTGGTAAATGTTAAACTATACCTAGTAACTGGTAAATGTTAAACTATACCTAGTAACTGGTAAATGTTAAACTATACATAGTAACTGGTAAATGTTAAACTATACCTAGTAACTGGTAAATGTTAAACTATACCTAGTAACTGGTAAATGTTAAACTATACATAGTAACTGGTAAATGTAAAACTATACATAGTAACTGGTAAATGTTAAACTATACCTAGTAACTGGTAAATGTTAAACTATACCTAGTAACTGGTAAATGTAAACTATACATAGTAACTGGTAAATATAAAACTATACATAGTAACTGGTAAATGTAAAACTATACCTAGTAACTGGTAAATGTTAAACTATACCTAGTAACTGGTAAATGTAAACTATACATAGTAACTGGTAAATGTAAAACTATACATAGTAACTGGTAAATGTAAAACTATACATAGTAACTGGTAAATGTTAAACTATACCTAGTAACTGGTAAATGTTAAACTATACATAGTAACTGGTAAATGTTAAACTATACCTAGTAACTGGTAAATGTTAAACTATACCTAGTAACTGGTAAATATTAAACTATACCTAGTAACTAGTAAATGTTAAACTATACATAGTAACTGGTAAATGTTAAACTGTACATAGTAACTGGTAATGTAAAACTATACCTAGTAAATAATAAAAGTAAAACTATACCTAGTAACTGGTAATGTAAAACTATACCTAGTAACTGGTAAATGTTAAACTATACCTAGTAACTGGTAAATGTAAAACTATACATAGTGACTGGTAAATGTAAACTTAAAATTGTTGGTTTATTGATAAATTGTGTTTCAAATCAAGATGGAAACCAAAACTGACCCTTCTCCATTGAATAGTTGGTCTTGGGTTACCCTCAGCTTCACAGTGAAAGGTAACCTTATGACCTTCTTCTCTTTGATAAATGCTACATGGTCTCATGCTGAATATTGGTGGATCTGTCACAGAAAAGGATTCAAGTTAAATTTTGTTTAAATTCATAGAATAAAATTCACTGTTTTGCAATATACAATACCATTGGTATTGTACATTGTATTGTATTGATTCCTATAAGTTTCAGACATGAAACAATATGAATTATGCCTAACAAAAAAATTAATTCCCAAATATCTGAACAATTCATATTGATATAAAGTGCTTGGACAATTGTTATTTTTAGTGACAGCTATAGGATTGATCTAAGCCAATTCAGAAGATGTATAGTTCTTAGTTTACATGTACACTGATACATTGTATATTTACCTTTAACAAGTACATTAGTTGGGAGTGACTCCCCCCGTGTTCCTAGTTCATTGTAAGGTGTACAGGTATACTTACCTTTAACAAGTACATTAGTTGGGAGTGACTCCCCCCGTGTTCCTAGTTCATTGTAAGGTGTACAGGTATACTTACCTTTAACAAGTACATTAGTTGGGAGTGACTCCCCCCGTGTTCCTAGTTCATTGTAAGGTGTACAGGTATACTTACCTTTAACAAGTACATTAGTTGGGAGTGACTCCCCCTGTGTTCCTAGTTCATTGTAAGGTGTACAGGTATACTTACCTTTAACAAGTACATTAGTTGGGAGTGACTCCCCCCGTGTTCCTAGTTCATTGTAAGGTGTACAGGTATACTTACCTTTAACAAGTACATTAGTTGGGGGTGACTCCCCCCGTGTTCCTAGTTCATTGTAAGGTGTACAGGTATACTTACCTTTAACAAGTACATTAGTTGGGAGTGACTCCCCCCGTGTTCCTAGTTCATTGTAAGGTGTACAGGTATACATGCCTTTAACAAGTACATTAGTTGGGAGTGACTCCCCCCGTGTTCCTAGTTCATTGTAAGGTGTACAGGTATACTTACCTTTAACAAGTACATTAGTTGGGAGTGACTCCCCCCGTGTTCCTAGTTCATTGTAAGGTGTACAGGTATACTTACCTTTAACAAGTACATTAGTTGGGAGTGACTCCCCCCGTGTTCCTAGTTCATTGTAAGGTGTACAGGTATACTTACCTTTAACAGGTACATTAGTTGGGAGTGACTCCCCCCGTGTTCCTAGTTCATTGTAAGGTGTACAGGTATACTTACCTTTAACAGGTACATTAGTTGGGAGTGACTCCCCCCGTGTTCCTAGTTCATTGTAAGGTGTACAGGTATACTTACCTTTAACAGGTACATTAGTTGGGAGTGACTCCCCCCGTGTTCCTAGTTCATTGTAAGGTGTACAGGTATACTTACCTTTAACAAGTACATTAGTTGGGAGTGACTCCCCCCGTGTTCCTAGTTCATTGTAAGGTGTACAGGTATACTTACCTTTAACAAGTACATTAGTTGGGAGTGACTCCCCCCGTGTTCCTAGTTCATTGTAAGGTGTACAGGTATACTTACCTTTAACAAGTACATTAGTTGGGAGTGACTCCCCCCGTGTTCCTAGTTCATTGTAAGGTGTACATGTATACTTACCTTTAACAAGTACATTAGTTGGGAGTGACTCCCCCCGTGTTCCTAGTTCATTGTAAGGTGTACATGTATACTTACCTTTAACAAGTACATTAGTTGGGAGTGACTCCCCCCGTGTTCCTAGTTCATTGTAAGGTGTACATGTATACTTACCTTTAACAAGTACATTAGTTGGGAGTGACTCCCCCCGTGTTCCTAGTTCATTGTAAGGTGTACATGTATACTTACCTTTAACAAGTACATTAGTTGGGAGTGACTCCCCCCGTGTTCCTAGTTCATTGTAAGGTGTACATGTATACTTACCTTTAACAAGTACATTAGTTGGGAGTGACTCCCCCCGTGTTCCTAGTTCATTGTAAGGTGTACATGTATACTTACCTTTAACAAGTACATTAGTTGGGAGTGACTCCCCCCGTGTTCCTAGTTCATTGTAAGGTGTACAGGTATACTGTCCTTGGTCAGTAATGTCTACCTCCTTAATTAACAGGTCACCATTATAACGTATATCATAACGTACATCAGTAGTATCTACAACTGTTCCATCTTTGATCCAGATAACATTAAGCAATGGTGGATTGGAGTTGATTGTACAAGGGATAATCCCCATTAATCCATTTGGGATGTAAGTATTGAGGGGCATAGTTTTTACATATGCAGTATCTGAAAAACACAAATGTGATCATTGATGACCAAAACATTGATTTCAATTGAACTGCAGTGTAAAGACACTAAATTACGATAGAACTGAGGTGGTTCATTTCTCCTCATGCCTAAAATCAGATGTATCAGTACTACTGGGACTGTTATGTAGCTACTGGGACTATTATGTAGCTACAGGGACTGTTATGTAGCTACTGGGACTGTTACGTAGCTCCTGGGACTGTTATGTAGCTACTGGGACTGTTACGTAGCTACTGGGACTGTTATGTAGCTACTGGGACTGTTACGTAGCTACGGGGACTGTTATGTAGCTACTGGGACTGTTATGTAGCTACTGTGACTGTTACGTAGCTACTGGGACTGTTATGTAGCTACTGGGACTGTTACGTAGCTCCTGGGACTGTTATGTAGCTACTGGGACTGTTATGTAGCTACTGGGACTTTTATGTAGCTACTGGGACTGTTATGTAGCTCCTGGGACTGTTATGTAGCTACGGGGACTGTTATATAGCTACTGGGACTGTTATATAGCTCCTGGGACTGTTACGTGGCTCCTGGGACTGTTATGTAGCTAATGGGACTGTTATATAGCTACTGGGACTGTTATATAGCTCCTGGGACTGTTACGTAGCTCCTGAGACTGTTATGTAGCTACTGGGACTGTTATATAGCTCCTGGGACTGTTACGTGGCTCCTGGGACTGTTATGTAGCTAATGGGACTGTTATATAGCTACTGGGACTGTTATATAGCTCCTGGGACTGTTATGTAGCTAATGGGACTAAAAACCAGTGAGTGGTTATACTGATGTGGTTCAACATCAATATACTATACTTACATAAAACTGCAAGAAATGCTGATCCAGGTGGTGGGTTGCCAACCCCATTGTCAGGACGACATGTATACAATCCCTCATCTTCTGGTCTTACACTATGCACCATAATTGTTCCTTGCAACAACACTTCAACACGATTTTTCAAGTTGGGAAATCGTTCCAATTCATCGCTATCTTTATACCATCGGTAGGTAATGGATGATGGAGAACCATCTGCTTCACATTCAAAGATAGCTTGACCATTCTCTCTTACTGTGGCATTCTGTGGCCTTACAACAAAATGTGGTGGCCCTGTAGTATACAATAAAACTTATGAATGGATTTACATAGTATCAATGTTCTGTCCAAAAATGCTGGTGGAGGGGGGTGGGAAAGGGGAAGGAAGGGTATTGATATACATGTATGCCAATATATGGGGAGGGGGGGGGTAAATAAGAACAGCTTACAATCTCCATTTTGTAGTCAAATACAGTAAAGACACCAACTGGGCTTACATTGTGAAGAGTAATCTTCCATGCCTGAACATCCAATACATCTAGCATAGAATAGACCTGAACACCCCCATACATGTACATCTAGCATAGAGTTGACCTGAACACCCCGATACATGTAACATAGAATAGACCTGAACACCCCCATACATCTAGCATAGAATAGACCTGAACACCCCAATACATCTAGCATAGAATAGACCTGAACACCCCAATACATGTAGCATAGAATAGACCTGAACACCCCAATACATCTAGCATAGAATAGACCTGAACACCCCATACATGTAACATGGAATAGACCTGAACACCCCAATACATGTAGCATAGAGTTGACTAGTCTTGCTGCTAGACGTTCGGGCGTTTTTTCGATGCTATAACTATAAACGAACGAAGTTCGCATGTGAGGGCTTGCCCGAACAGTCTAGCGAATGTCATTGTCAGACCGGACATTCCATTGAGATTACGATAAGCGGTGGGTTGGGCCATATATGCATATATATACTTTAATATATTCAATCTCTGCATGCAGGTGTTGACAAACACATTTATGTCATTACTATGTCTTATCAGTTTATGGTAATTGTGTTTGATGAGTGTGTAGACGTTGTCATTCACACATTTTAGTTAACGCATTGGTGGTTATTTTTACAAGCCCCTCCTTAAGATGAATATGCATGAAAATTTAGCTATTGTCCTCTGTTTGTGCTTGTCGATAATACGGTTCTCTGATTGGCAGTTATTATATCCTGATGACATTCGCTAGACCTCGGATGTTCCATCCTCGATAGCGTTGTTCGGCTGTGTGTCGTATTTTATCGGAAGAACATCCGAGGGCTAGCTGATAGACTAAGAGTTGACTTGAACACCCCAATACATGTAACATAGAGTTGACCTGAACACCCCCCATACATGTAACATAGAATAGACCTGGACATCCCCATACATCTAGCATAGAGTTGACCTGAACACCCCATACATGTAGCATAGAATAGACCTGAACACCCCCATACATGTAACATAGAATAGACCAGAACACCCCCATACATCTAGCATAGAGTTGACCTGAACACCCCCATACATGTTGCATAGAATAGACCTGAACACCCCAATACATGTAGCAAAGAATAGACCTGAACACCCCAATACATGTAGCATAGAATAGACCTGAACACCCCAATACATGTAGCATAGAATAGACCTGAACACCCCAATACATGTAGCATAGAATAGACCTGAACACCCCCATTCATGTAACATAGAATAGACCTGAACACCCCCATACATGTAGCATAGAATAGACCTGAACACCCCAATACATATAACATAGAGTTGACCTGAACACCCCCATACATGTAACATAGAGTTGACCTGAACACCCCCATACATGTAACATAGAGTTGACTTGAACACCCCCATACATGTAACATAGAGTTGACCTGAACACCCCAATACATGTAACATAGAATAGACCAGAACACCCCAAAACGTGTAACATAGAATAGACCTGAACACCCCCATACATGTAACATAGAGTTGACCTGAACACCCCAATACATGTAACTTAGAATAGACCTGAACACCCCAATACATGTAACATAGAATAGACCTGAACACCCCAATACATGTAACATAGAGTTGACCTGAATACCCCCATACATGTAACATAGAATAGACCTGAACACCCTCCATACATGTAACATAGAGTTGACCTGAACACCCTCATACATGTAGCATAGAATAGACCTGAACACCCCTATACATGTAACATAGAATAGACCTGAACACCCCAATACATGTAGCATAGAATAGACCTGAACACCCCTATACATGTAACATAGAATAGACCTGAACACCCCAATACATGTAGCATAGAGTTGACATGAACACCACCATACATGTACATGTACAACCAGATTTAAACTGAACTAAGGGAATCACTAATTATGCAAATTAAACTAAATTTTACCCATAAATTAAACTAAAAAACTATGGTAACAGGCTTTTTTTGGACAAGCGTGCTTTCTTAGGTTAATGTATGTGCCAAATAAAGTATTCTCTGTCTCGTGGCAGATCTCACGAGATATGCAAATATGACTAACAATGGTTGTCAAGGGGGTCAAGCTAACAACAGCCTTGCCATATTGTTTACAGGAAGGGCAATGTATTTGTCTGGAAAACAAATGCTCTCTTTTGTGACCATCTACAACCATAAGTTGTCATGGAAAACATTGACAGATTGAAAGTATCCGCACTAAAGAGCATGTTACGAAAATTTGGCGTGCCAATAACAAGTTATAAGAAAAATAAGTCATGGTGTCACACGGTCATTTCCAAATTGACTGTCATTTCTGGGAATACGTTGTCAGTGCCAAACTTATGCAGCATACTAGATGGCTATAATATTTCAATCTAGAAAAATGGTAATTAATGACAAGCCAAATCGAGTAGTTTTGATTATTAGTACACATGTACATGGTGGAAGCATTTCCTGTCACCAATATTCAATAGTAGTATTTAGTACGCTATGCACACGAAGTGTCGCATAGTACTAGTAGTAGTACACATACACCGTAAGCCATCATGTACCATTGACATTTACACTGTTGACAAATACGGATGAAAGTTAAAAGTCTTACACATTTTTAGAGAATGACCCGTTTTGGTCCTAGAGTTCAAAAATTGAAAAGTTCTAAATTATCAAGATGGGTCGGAAAATCATAGTCAGTTCCTGACAACTGTATTCAGATTTTACCCATACGTTATTAATGGTAATAAACGTTGGCTAAAATCGGAATACGGTTGTCAGGAACTAGACTAGTAATGTATGAAGATAACGTAGAGTAAAATTGGAATACGGTCGTCTGGAACTAGAATAGGAAATCACGATCGCATACTTGTCAGCCATGTCTATACTTGAGTTTGATGAATGTGTTGTAGAACTCATAGTCCAAATTCGTAAAATAAAACGACATAGTATCTCTAAATTTTAATTTGAAAATACATATATACAGCTGATTTATAAATTTATATGATAATATCAAAGACAGTGAAAACAATTCTCACTCATTTTCAATGTTTTTAGCGGACGCGGAAGAATTTAGCTGACGAATTACAGACTAAAAATTACATCATTGTCAAATATTAACTTGCTTTACAGTGCAGTGATTGTGTCCACTTTGTGTGCTGGTTTTTAGACGATGTGACACGACGTATAAAATAAAAATTTTAGACTTTGTTTACAAATAGGAATACAATACAGCAATTTCACGGCCTGTGATCTCTCAAATGGATCCAACTTTAATTCAAAATGTAATATTTTCAACTTAGTGTTGAAACTAATTTCAAAGATAGCACGGTCAATTTCAACCGTACTTCATCTGTGCCCAGGCGGCCAAAAATCACTGTCACTTACATATATTGTAGACATTACCTCATTTACTTGTACCTGCAACTCTGACATATCTGACATAGCTTTGACAATTATCTGATGCAAAATTCTATAGACAGGTTCACTGTTTAAACATGCTGAGATTCATTGTACACAAATATAAACAAAACTACACTCTACTACATACGAAATGGCATTTGATCTCTTCAACGAAAGATAACGAAGTGGGTGATGAGCCTAACCAGCCTATTCTATAATTGGGCATGATTGGAACCACATATTTTTTATACAAGGCCTTAAGTGACAAATTTTGGGTACATATTATACTTTTAGCACAACTGTAGTTTTTATAAAAAGTTTATCCATATGGTAGTCGAAGCTAACAATAAGTGTTCATTTGGTGAATGACTATCCAGTTGCCTATCCAACCATGTTGCTATCTTTACAATATATGCCTTCATTTGGCTGTTGCTATGGGCGTGGGCATGTTGTTAGATATATTTGCATACACTTTTGTATGTTTTTGTTCACTTGTGTATGAATTCCTGATATTATCTTTGCAATATACGTGATCATTTTGCTGTTGCAATGGGCGTGGTCTTGTTGCTAGGCATATTTACATACATTTTTTGAATGTTTATTCAATTGTCTATTAATCCCTGTTGTTATCTTTGCAATATACGTGATTATTTGGCTGTTGCTATGGGCGTGGTCTTGTTGCTAGGCAAATTTACATACATTTTTTGAATGTTTATTCAATTGTCTATTAATCCCTGTTATCTTTGTGAAATACATGACCGTTTGGCTGTTGCTATGGGTGTGGTCATGGTTGCTAGGGTATTTGCATACATTTTTTGAATGTTTACTCATTTGCCTACCAGATGATGTTGTTATTTGACCAAAATATACTGCCATTTGGTTGTTGCTAAGGGCGTGGTCATGGTCGCTAGGGGCAATTTTGTCAAAATGTTTTGAAGAAAATCTGCAGAATAACACTTTCAGAAACATCTCACCAAGTTTCAGACTCACTGACCAAGTACTTTTTGAGATGTAAGTGTTTGACCAAAAATGAACATTTTTACACCTAATTTGCATATCACTCATGGAATCATTGTATGCTTAATATTTCTTTATCCATACATCCCTAGATGCATTCCCATCAAATTTCAGCCCAATCTGCTCGGTAGTTTTGGAATTATAGATTTTTAACCAAAAAGACACATTTTTAGCCCTCATTTGCATATTACCGATGGAATCATCATGTCATGAATAAATCTTACTTTACATCCCCTTAAGAATGTTCCCATCAAATTTCGCACCAATCTGCCCAGTAGTTTCTGAGTTTAAGTTTTTTGACCCAAAATCCCTTTTTTTTTAATTTCCCAACTAGTAATATCATGGCAATCGGTTCAGCAGTTTTTGACTTTAAGTTGTTTACACACACACAGAGACAGACAGAAGGCAGACGCTGGGCGATCCCTATAGCACTACTGAACCTCAGTTCAGTTGTGCTAATAAAATGATTGAAATGTATAGAAATATCTTATCATCGTATAAAATAATAAATGAATAGATGTACAGTTTGATGAAGTCCAGCAGATGGCCTACACAATGGAGAAACCACCGGTTTCAGTATGAGTAAAAGGCAAATAACTCATTTCTTTTCAGGCTAGTATTAGTAAGCCATGTACGAGTGATGGAAATAAACAACCCGCTAATCGCAACGAGACAGCAGGCAAATGGTATCTTCCGAAATATTTCCCACGCTAGGCCTTTCGTTGTAATGGTGGCAAATTTGCACTTTATTTGCTAGCAAATTGTATGTGATATGTGCACTCGTGACTGTGCGCATTTCTGTTACTGCACATGTAATGATATCAGTATGTTTCAAATCTTGTATCGTCTTTACTTTTATTTGAACAATAGTTGAGTTAATTTTTAGAGGAATTAGTGTGGGGTAGACATTCACTGGTTATGGTAGAAAAAAGTCAAAAATAATTTGTGTACACAAAGTTCACACAACACTCAACTTCCAAACATGACACTGCTGAAATGACACAATACATGTACTATGTTCAATTTCACTTCGCACATCAGTCATCTGCTATGAAATATTTGAGTAAACCAAACAAAAAACAATCCTACTGAACACTAATTGTACGTCATGCATGATGTTTAGAACTACCTGCATTTATTTGCAGATTAAGGATGAGATGCAGGTTCTTTGGCTCACTTTTCCTTAATAATATTTTACAATAAAGACAAGATAAATACACTATGTGTTTCATGTATTATGTTGACTCTATATTTCAAGTTATGGTTTCTGTGGTAAATTTTTACATTTTCAAGCATATTACTGATTTTTACCCAAAAACTGTGATTTTTGTCGATTTTCACTTAATATCATTTAACTTTAAAAAATAGAGTCATGAAACTTGAGTACATAAACTAAAAAAGTTTCCCTGGGTTTTCTTAGTTTTTCTCTCAATGTCTTGTAATAATCATCGAAAGTTGTATTTTTGTATTTTTTGCATTAATTAACGTCTTTCACACTTGTCGATGCAATATCTCTCCGTTCCCTTTTCCCTAAATTTTCACTATCTGGAGGGACCTTTTTTGGTATAGTGTCGCCGAGTAGTGTCTAACAAATCGAACTTTACACCCCCTTAAGAATGTTCCCACCAAATATTGCACCAATCTGCCCAGTAGTTTCTGAGTTTAAGTTTTTTGACCAAAAATCACTTTTTTGACCCAAATCACACACCTGTCATGCGATCAAATATCATGGCAATCGGTTCAGCAGTTTTTGACTTTAAGTTGTTCACACACACACACACACACACACACACACACACACACACACACACACACACACACACACACACACACACACACACACACACACACACACACACACACACACACACACACACACACACACACACACACACAGATGCCGGGCGATCCCTCTGGCACTTCTGAACCTCAGTTCAGTTGTGCTAAAAATGTACACACAGATTGAGATTACATCACCCAGGTAACTGTCAAGGAGATGTGGCCATTCTAGTCACACAATTTTCTCTCTAAAGATGAACGACTTCAAGTGAGAAATACTAGAAAATAATTATTGAACATATTCATGTATTTACCCTGTACAACCACTCTGATAGTACGCATCGATTCACCCTCCGTGCTTTGAGCCATACACACATAGGCCCCACTGTCACTGCTACCAATTCTAAACAAAGTTAGTGAACTTGAATCAATCTGTGTTCTTGGTCCAGATTCTATCCCTTCACCATCTTTGGTCCATGTTACTGTTGGTGGAGGATTACCTGAAGCTTTACATACCAATACCATATCATGACCTGGCTGAAATGTGACTCTAGAGGGTGATGCTTCAAGGAACGTTGGGGGTCCTGTAAATAGGAAATAAATCTCATGACAGCTGTTTTACACTGAAGTCAGGGATTGCACTAGACTTTGAAACCAGTGAGTCCCAGGGACCCATCACTGCTGAAAATATGGGGTCCCTTTAAAAAATATGGGGTCCTATTTTACTATCATTTATTATCACTCGTATCCACACAAATGTCTTCATAAACATTCATTCTTAATAAATCCACACATACACATCGCCAAGTACATTATGTTAATAAATACCTTTTATTTTGAATTCATGTGTTGTTATATGTATTCATCAGTACAATGATTCACACTAAAATTAAATACTCTCCAATACACTTTCCAAGACATAATGTGTTACATATTTAGTTCATTCTCCCAAACCAGAGCGGTTACTTCTTCCGCGAACTAATGGACAATGCAATAAAAGAGGCCGTGGTTTGCAACGCTAATTTAGTTATCAACTGGATGTACGAAGTACTTCACACATGGAAGTTCCGATCGACATTTCACTATGTGATCATGGAGGTGACCATGCTTGTTTACATTCTCACTACTGTAAAAAACCTTGTGTCAGCATCATCGGGAACTTTAAATCTGTCTTACAAAACATATAAACATTTATAAAAATGCAGTACTAAAGTTGATTTGTGTTGATCATGCGTGTAAAAGAAAAATGATTGATCGCACGGGTGATCGATGTTCTTAGTCGAGATGTTTCAGAGAAACTCTTGCTTGGTACGGAGTAAAGAAACGATTCATGGTTGCTATCGATGTGATGCAGATCGAAGTTCTGTCTGCCTTTGAAAGCTACAAACTCCATAGTAGGACGAATCAAAGTCTTTTGGGGGATGAATAAAAGTGGAGATCGTCGCAGGAAAATGCTCGACAAGTGTCAAAATATACGCAAATTGCAACATATTTCCTATGCTTGCCACCATGTTTGATGACATCACCGACGATGGAAAACCCCAGCATGCATTATCACTACGTACATGTGTCAGTGTGAAAGATACCGACATCATAGTCGATGTCGCATCAGGCGTCAACGTCATGTACGATCAGTTCACACATTCTTTACTCATAAATTACACTTTCATACATCTGGTGTGAGATCGGTCTTTTTCTTTTCCTTGTTTGACCGAACTTTTTATTGTCTTTATAAAGACTTTCTCATTGAACGAAATACATTGTCACCGTCATTGAGCATAGATAGTGATGGGTTCCAGGGACCCACCAGTGAAAATTGAAGTGGGTCCCATTTAAATGCATTGCGTCCCAGACGCGGAATAACGTGTTAACACAAATACTGGAAGTGTTAGCATTTTTGTATTCATGAATATTCAGTGGGCAATCACTGAATGCATACATTATTTCTGCTGACTCCCATGATGCAACAGCCCATAGCAAAGATACATAAAAGAATCCCTATTAACTTGATGTTTTTCTGAAATTCCAAATAACTGTAAGTGATGTAACATCATGAAATGACTCTCCAGAACCCATATTTTGTGAAAATGTCTCCAATTACCTGGAGAGGCTTTCCCCTTTAACTTCTAATATGACTTACTGGTACTGGTACTTACAGGTAAAATTGTGTAATAATGTTTAACTAAAAGTTCTTTGCAAACACCCACAGACACAGACAGCCACAGACACAGCGCACACTGTTTGACATACCAAGGTACATTTTCTTAATTGATTAAGTTCACCATTTAGAAACATAAACTTACCACTGACTATTAGATGCACCAAGGTACCATTTCTTAATTGATTATGTTCACCATTTAGAAACATAACTTTACATTCATACTGTCCTTCATCTTCAGTCTGTATATTGTAAATCATTAATGATGCCTCATTCACCAAACTAAGTCGACCTTCAAACTGAGGATCAATGTGAGCTGGATAATTACCAAATTTAAGATATATTGGAACACCAATTCCTTGTTTTTCCCACTGAATAACATATGGGACATCATTTCCATGACGATTTACATCACAATGGAGAATAACATTTTCACCACTACGCACATGGTGTTCAGTCACTTCGGTATTTACTACCAAAACTGTTGAATAGAAGAGTTAAAAAACATTCTTAGAAAAAACAAGCCTCCATTCAAAGACATAGACCCCAACTTGTGTGTTGTGTTGTGTTGTGCAGCTGCTGTGTTGTGTTGTGCTGTATGGTATAAGATGATTGGCCCCAACTTGTGTGTTGTGTTGTGTTGTGTTGTGTTGTGTTGTGTTGTATGGTATAAGATGATTGGCCCCAACTTGTGTGTTGTGTTGTGTTGTGTTGTGTTGAATGGTATAAGATGATTGGCCCCAACTTGTGTGTTGTGTTGTGTTGTGTTGTGTTGTGTTGTATGGTATGAGATGACTGGCCCCAACTTATATACAAAAATGTATGACATATATATTCACTCACATATAATATTACACTGTTAGACATATATATTCACTCACATATAATATTACACTGTTAGACATATATAGTCACTCACATATAATATTACACTGTTAGACATATATAGTCACTCACATATATTACACTGTTAGACATATATAGTCACTCACATATAATATTACACTGTTAGACATATATAGTCACTCACATATAATATTACACTGTTAGACATATATAGTCACTCACATATAATATTACACTGTTAGACATATATATTCACTCACATATAATATTACACTGTTAGACATATATAGTCACTCACATATAACATTACAGTTAGACATACTATCCATTGTACATGTACTCACATATACATGTAATATTACACTGCAGTGTTACACATACATGTACAAACATGAGTCACAGACATACACTGTCTGACATATACATACATGTACATAGTCATATCAGGGCTTGAATAATGGCCTTTTACATGTACTTGCTTGCCCCGGGCAAGTAATTTCAAGGCTTGGGTGTACTTGACCAAAGGGGCAAGGAGAATTTCTTATGATTATTGATCAGGGTAGAGTTGACTTCTCAGACAGAGGGCCCTCTGTCACAGAGGTCGCAGAGCCTACAGAGCTTAGACCCTACATCAGACCCTGAGAGGTTACTTAAAAAATATTGTCCAAATCAATCATTTCGTAAAGTTTAAAGCTATCCTGATGACCTTTTCATCATGTACGAGTTAAAACGTCCATGTATGAAGATGTATACGAACGGCCCGTTCGAAATATTCCTGATAAACTCGACTTTATCACGGTTACTACAAAAGATTTTGTAGTACATAATTGTGACTTTATTGATCAGAGCTGACACTGCGCCCTCAGCCTACCTTAGAGCGGAAGAATATTTGCTATATTTATGCTTATTACATTTACTTGTGATCACGTCTACATAATTCCCTACTGAAAACATATTTAAAAATAAAGTCATTGCATATCTGTATGTGCACTTCATACAGAGATATGTTTAATATCTGACTACATTTTCACTAAGAATGAAAGACCATCAAGATTGCGATCAGTTCAGATTGTAAAATGAATCATTTGGGCGAAATCATCTAGGGTCTGAGGTAGTATCTGAGCTCCGTGTGCGACCTCTGTACATGTAACAGAGGAGAAGTCAACTCTACCGATTGATCAGGGATGTGTTTTTGCCTGTGTTCATGCTGTACTTATATTATCAGACACTACACATGTCTGATAGGACTTTGGATACACTGTATAACCATGGCTCCAACAAGTCTGGAAAATTGTAACATTGTAACAATATTGAGAAGATGGTTTTCTTGACTGGCAACTTTTCAAAACAATCTGGACCAGCTGTCCTTGACGTACTTTGTTTACTCTATCAAGAAAACATACCTGGAATGACCAGTGACTCATTGAATATTGTTCATCAATAGTAAATTACAACATGATTTTTCAGGTTTTGGGTATTTGAATCAACTGCAAATTCTCTGGGAGAAAAATAGTTTGAAAAAAGGAAAGAAAATATATTGACATGGTGTAAAAGGAAAAAATATTATAAAGATTTTATATGTGTTGAAATAAATGTTAATTTTTTATATTGATAGCTTATGAAAGTGCTGAAAAAGTTGTGATTATTTTAACTACTTTTCACAGGTGAACAAAAAATTATATGCTATAGGAGGAAAATTAATATTATCTACTAGGACTCCTGAAACTTTCAAAGTGACATTTTTTGACAATAAACAAAAGAAAGACCAATCAATCACAACAGTGCATTTGTAAGCCACAAAAAAATACCCCACTATTTGGAATGGGCAAGCACTTTTTGATTTGGGCAAGTACTTTTTGTTTTCTACTTGCCCAGTGGACAAGCAAAATTTTTACATTATTTCAACCCCTGATTTTTTGTGTGTGTTAAATTTCAAAGCAAACATAATAGTCAGGTGGCTTAGCAACTTTATTGTTACATGCCGGATAAAAGCACCAAATTTGGCATAAGTGTTCCTAAGGACCTACTTATTGATTTTAGGTCTTGAATATTTGCATAAATTTGCATACATCAGAAAAAATTAAAAAGGCCACCATCAGCCATTAAATTGTAGGTTACGACATTCTTTTATGGATTCTACATTAAATTGTAGGTTACGACATTCTTTTATGGATTCTACATTAAATTGTAGGTTACGACATTCTTTTATGGATTCTACATTAAATTGTAGGTTACGACATTCTTTTATGGATTCTACATTAAATTGTAGGTTATGACATTCTTTTATGGATTCTACATTAAATTGTAGGTTACGACATTCTTTTATGGATTCTACATTAAATTGTAGGTTATGACATTCTTTTATGGATTCTACATTAAATTGTAGGTTATGACATTCTTTTATGGATTCTACATTAAATTGTAGGTTATGACATTCTTTTATGGATTCTACATTAAATTGTAGGTTATGACATTCTTTTATGGATTCTACATTAAATTGTAGGTTATGACATTCTTTTATGGATTCTACATTAAATTGTAGGTTATGACATTCTTTTATGGATTCTACATTAAATTGTAGGTTATGACATTCTTTTATGGATTCTACATTAAATTGTAGGTTATGACATTCTTTTATGGATTCTACATTAAATTGTAGGTTATGACATTCTTTTATGGATTCTACATTAAATTGTAGGTTATGACATTCTTTTATTCACTGATAATTAGTAAGTTTACAACAAAGGTTCAGCTTTTAGAATAAAAAGATGCAGAAGAAAACTTCAATATCATTCAATTCTCAACCAACTATACACAGAATGGTCTAAGTTAAAACATCACATTTGGCTACCAACAATACATTTCTTGTATAAATTCTATTCTAAGACAATTGGTACTGTTTTAAAAGTTTCTTTGTTACTTATCCATTACAACAAATGTACCAACCGTCAGATGTTCATGCACAATAAACTTTAGCCGATGACATTCACTGTTTTCATTCTATGATGATTGGTACTTTTTGAAATATTGCCAGAATTCTGTCACACCTAAACCAATTTTATTGCCATTGCTACACTTTTTTCCAACGAGTGTCAGTTGTACTTAAATGTAACCCATATGTTTATGATGACAAGTACTTTTTTAGTTGTCAGGAAAATGTTGTCTAGAAATTCTGTCTTCTGTGTTCTGTCTTCACTTACAGCTACATTGTAACACATAGTTTGATGTAAATACAATGTTTGTACTTTCACTGTCACTTACAGCTATTGCATCAATTGATGTAAATACAATGTTTGTACTTTCACTGTCACTTACAGCTAATACATAGTTTGATGTAAATACAATGTTTGTACTTTCACTGTCACTTAAGGCCCAGTTATACAATGCAACTCATGAAGCAATTCGTCGCATGCGACGAGGCTAGCAACTGCGACGGGAGCGCGTACACGATGCAACTAGTTGCATGGTGAGTCGCAAGAGCTAACTGTTGCACATGCGTAAATATATAAAAGTTACAGGTCATCGAGGTCAAGTCTTCTAGCGGCAGGAATTTGGCAAAAATGCTATGAAATTGCTAATATTTACGAATAAAATGACTGAAAACTTGTTGAGGTATCGATAGTAAAACTCTATTCAATTCGAAGTTCGTTTATGGCGATGTTGATCTTTCCGATGTCACTACTTGCATTCAAGTTGGAAATAAAATGATATTCAGCGGAAATCAAGCATTCATAGACATTGTATACTATTTATAAGTGATAATCGTGGTGATAAATCGAAATTATATAAAAAAATACTTGCTGAAATAGAATATTTATACTAAAAACATGGCGGCCATAACATTGAACGTCATTTGACACGTAGGTATATGTCAAAGGTTATTGCTTGCGACGCGACGAAGTGGTTACACGGTGCAACTCACGAAGCAACTCGAGAAGCAACTTGCGACGCGTCGAAAGGAAACCGACATGTCGGTTTCCTTGCGACGCACCTTGCAACGTCACAAGACCCTGCGACGAGGCAATTCGTCACATGCGACGAATTGCATGGTGCGTTGCTAGTCGAGTTGCATCGTGTAACCGGGCCTTTACAGCTATTGCATCAATTGATGTAAATATAATGTTTGTACTTTCACTGTCACTTACAGCTATTGCATCAATTGATGTAAATACAATGTTTGTACTTTCACTGTTTCTGACTTTAAGTTTTGTTTGACCAAAAATCACATTTTTTGACCAAAATCACACACCTGTGATGCGATCATTTTGATTTGAACAATCTCTCAACTAGACACCCAAGGTAATGGACCCATCAAATATCATGACAATCGGTTCAGCAGTTTTTGACTTTATGTTGTTTACACACACACACACACACACACACACACACACACACACACACACACACACACACACACACACACACACACACACACACACACACACACACACACACACACACACACACACACACACACACACACACACACACACACACACACACACACACACACACACACACGCCGGGTGATGCCTATAGCACTATTGAACCTCAGTTCAGTTGTGCTAACCCCCCTCTCCCAATCAAATAGTGAACCCCTCATGCGGTGTTCCTAATTTTATTGGTCAAACTCATTTATTTTGGCCTGGCTTGATTTTACACATACACATGCTTCAAACTTGCAGAGCAGTAGCACACTGTCAGCTGCCTCAAGAAAAGGAATACATAAATATCTCAAACATAAGCCAATTTAGACACCATGTTAAGGAGGAGATGCATAAATATCTCAAACATAAGCCAATTTAGACACCATGTTAAGGAGGAGATGCATAAATATCTCAAACATAAGCCAATTTAGACACCATGTTAAGGAGGAGATGCATAAAAAATCTCTATTTTGACCATTTTTGAGATTATATGCTCTTTTCAGAGACATAATAAATATTCCTCTTTCAACCAGCAAAAATACCACCAATGGCATTATAGCACAACTGTACAGTTGTTAAAAATTGTTTAACCCATATGCTGATCCATACTACATGTACGTGTAGGTATATGTGTTCATTTGCTGAATGATTATCCATACATTCATTTGTCTACTTATCCCTGTTATCTTTGTAATACATGTGATCACTTGGCTGTTGCTATGGGCGTGGTCTTGTTGCTAGGCATATTTGCATACATTTTTTGAATGTGTCTGATATCTATGCAAAATGTGTGATCATTTGGCTGTTGCTAGGCATATTAGCATACATTTTTTTTAATTGTTATTCATTTGTCTATTAATTCCTATTGTTATCTTTGCAATATACATGATTATTTGGTTGTTGCTATGGGCGTGGTCTTGTTGCTAGGCAAATAACATACATTTTTTTAATGTTTATTCAATTGTCTATTCATCCTCATGGTTATCTTTGTGAAATACACCACTGATTGGCTGTTGCTATGGGCATGGTCTTGTTGCTGGGCAAAATTACATACATTTTTTGAATGCTTATTCAATTGTCTATTCATCCTCATGGTTATCTTTGTGAAATACCTCACTGTTTGGCTGTTGCTGTGGGCGTGGTCTTGTTGCTAGGCACATTTGCAAACATATTTTGAATGCTTAGATACCCCTAAGAATGTTCCCACCCATCTGCCCAATACTTTTTGAGTAAGTTTTTTGACCAAAAATTACATTTTTTGACCCAAATCACACACCGGTAGTAAGATCATTTTCATTTGAACAATTTCCTTACAAGACACCCAAGGTAATGGACCCATCAAATATCATGGCAATCGGATCAGCAGTTTTTGACTTTAAGTTGTTTACACACACACACAGACAGACAGACAAATGTTGGGTGATGGTGTGTCCAGTTCCGTTGTGCTAAAAACTAAACAGGGTTTGAGTTTTGCAATTCTAGAAAAATCATGAAAAAAAAGTCCCCACTATGATTGGGTTTTAAGGAAATGGCAGTTTATGTTGTCATTTTCAAACCTGGTTAATGTTGTTTGGCCTCATATGGTTGTTTTTGATATCACTACTCTGTTTTTCAAGTATGTCTGAGTTATGGCTTTGGACATGAAAACTGTGCCAACAAAATCCAGGCAGCCATATTGGATCGTATCACGACAACAAAGAATATGCACATGTATGTCATATAATACTGTCCTAATACCAACTTTGAATGAGATCTGTTCAAGCATGTCTGAGTTATGGCTTTGGACATGGAAAATTCACAAACAAAATGGCTGCTAGGTGGCCATATTGGATTGTATCATAAAAAAAATTGACGTGCATATGTATGCCATAGTATGTTGCCCCTGTACCAAGTTTGAAAAAAATCGGTCCAGGCATCTCCAAGAAACGGCTGCGGCAAAGGACTATTCAACCCTCTACCACTACCAGACAGATTTCATTGAATTGCTGTCAGTATTCTTGTCGATAGGAATAAAATGCGTAAACCCACTAATGGTAGTGTGATTCACACTACGGTACAATATCTTTCGTATCAAAGGCAAAACCGGCCTGTCCATAATGTTGAATTAGGTTCGACCGTAGAGCCATGTCGGAAGTGCCAGATTTCAAAGAATCAAACGATGCCATGCCATTTTGCTATAAAGTATAAAGGTTCGACAAACTCATGTAGTTGGCATTCAGTGTCTTGTTAATTTTCTAAGAGTGACTGAGTAACAGTGATAACACCGAGTACATGTATGTCTCAACCCAAGAGCGATTTGCATAGTTGGTTTACTCCCATTTGCATTCTTCAATGTCGTGAAAAGAGTTGAACAGACTAATGTACCTTTTGATAAAGTGGCAATGTTATCTCTGATTATCACTTTCATATTAAATTTTACTCTGAAAACACTTTTAGTTTGTAGTTTGACATTGTAGACTGGTACATCATACAACATCGATGAAAGCATGGATTTTCCAACATGGCGGCCATGACGTCACAATCTATCGCGAGTTTTTGAAGTCCTCAATAGGGAAAGTCTCGTGTATCACAAAATTTCGGACTAACACGATGTCTGCAGGGAGCTGTACACAAACTTTTTGTGTTTCAAAAGTCTAATATACAAATGTACATGTATCTGTGGACATTTAGATTGAAATTGTTTTCCAAAGAATGATAATCAAAAACACTGGTTTAAATAACTGTTATCAGATTCTTATTGGTGCTAATATTTTGTGGGAATATATTGCCCTTCAACTTTCCTTTGGCCACATACATGTACAGGGGTCGAAATAATGGCCATTTACTTGCCCCTGGCAAGTGATTTCAAGGCTTGGGCAAGTTGTTTTGAAAAGTACTTGTCCCAAGGGGCAAGGAGAATTTCTTATGATTATTGATCAGGGATGTGTTTTTGCCTGTGTTCATGCTGTACTTATCAGACACTACACATGTCTGATAGGATTTTGGATACATTGTATAACAATGGTGCCAACAAGTCTGGAAAATTATAACATTGTATCAATATTGAGAAGCCGTCTTTCTTGACTGGCAACTTTTCAAAACAATCTGGACCAGCTGTCCTTGACGTACTTTGAAATACTGCTGGGAAAATATAAACAAATCATACTGAGAGAAAAATAGTTGGTGTGGATGAGGAAGGAAAGAAAATATATTGACATGGTGGAAAAGGAAATACTTAGAAAGATTTTACATCAGTGTTGAAATAAATGTTAATTTTTATATTGATAGCTTATGAAAAGTGCTGAAAAAATTATTTTAATAACTACTTTTTACAAGTGAACAAAAAATTGTATGCTATAGTATGAATATTAATTAGGCCATGAAAATTAATATTATTTAGGACACCTGTTTATTGTGGAGAGAACTTTTCAGTACCCACAGAAACTTTCAAAGTGACATTTTTTGATAATAAACAAAAGAAAGCCCGATCAATCACAACAGTGCATTTGTAAGCCACACAAAAATACCCCACGATTTGGAATGGGCAAGCACTTTTTGATTTGGGCAAGTACTTTTTGTTTTCTACTTGCCCAGTGGACAAGCGAAATTTTTTCATTATTTCGACCCCTGATGTACTAGTATACATGTACTACTTGTTTGTTGATATTATGATGTACTTTGATTTTATCATTAAGTTACTCAGGAATATTATTATAATTATTTTGCCGTGCTAATTTATGCTAATGAGCAGATATTCTATCAACAAAACCTGGGGAGAACACTGACTATCAATATTGATATCAACAGACATCATTGACAAACAAATTTACCACTAGAGAGAGAAGCTTGACTCGATGTATGTACATGTACATTTACTTCCGACCACACTTTGGATCAACTCGTTGTACATGTACATACCCAAAGGCCCAACCCAGAGTACTCCTGCAAGCATATGTACATTTGTTGTATATTATATGTTGCTGAGACAACCAACAACATGAGTCTAGGCCAATTGTTTTCGGCTAATACAGATGGATTTCATAGTTAGGATAAGTTTAGCCATTCCTATTTTCAAGAGTATGGATAGAAAATCATTGAAAAATCTATTTTGAACACGAGAAATCGCATGGCATGGAAGTACTTTGAAATACAGCGAGGTCATACCGGACTCCCATAGTTTTGACGATCGTGAAGTTAGTTTGCAGTCAATTTACATAATACTGTCAAAAATGACTAATGTCTCCCATGGCCCACATGATGAAATATTTTGTCATCCATCAAACAATTTTCGTGTTTTCAAATTTGCGTTACAATCAATAGTAATATTTAGGCTATTTGTGCAACATGACATTTTGTACTAGAAGATGATAACATGTTATATTAGTATTATGAGCGACAAAGCTTTTTTTACATCCAATTGACATTTGTTTTAAAGTAGTGTTTCAAATACATGTACATGTAGGTAATTTTCATTATTATACCATCATTTTGAACATCTTTCACATAGAATTATGTGTGAATGCAATCATTTTTGTATGGCTAATGATGTAAAAATATTTTCACCAAGTCTGAGTTTGATTTGCCGAGTTAATGTGGGGAATGGGCAGTGCCTTGCCTCAAGTTTTGCCTTGCCTCATTTCATTGGTCATACTCCCAGTAGTCTCAAATCTAAACTGACTTAAATGTACATGTATATTGTACATTCACTAGTCATTTCTATGGTAGTTGAATCTGATAAAAGATTTATTTATTCAGTTGGTACCATATGGTAGAATACTATCAATCAAATATTTGTTAATCTCTTACATTCACTCACAGTAATTTCTATGGTAGTTGAATCTGATAAAAGATTTATTCAGTTGGTACCATATGGTAGAATACATGTAGTTATACTATCGTGAAACAAATATTTGTTAACCTCTGTACTGTATGGTGCCATGCCACTCCACTGTATCTATCTATCTACATATACAGTACATTGTATGTATCAACATGTCATTGAGAATTACATAGTCCCCGCTATAAGTGGGTTTTAAGGAACATGAAAACTGCACCAACAAAATGGCTGCCAGGCAGCCATATCGGATTGTATCATGACAAAAATGGATATGCACATGTATGTCATAGAACACTTTGCTAATACCAACTTTGAATGAGATCTGTTCAAGCATGTCTGAGTTATGGCTTTGGACATGGAAAATTCACAAACAAAATGGCTGCTAGGCAGCCATATTGGATCGTATCATGACAACAATGAATATGCACATGTATGTCATAGAACACTGTCCTAATACCAACTTTGAATGAGATCTATTCAAGCATGTCTGAGTTATGGCTTTAGACAGGGAAAATTTGCAAACAAAATGGCTGCTAGGCGGCCATATTGGATCATATCATGAAACAAATTGACGTGCATATGTATGCCATTGTATGTTGCCCCTGTACCAAGTGTGAAAAAAATCGGTCCAGGCATCTCCAGAAACGGCTGCGGGCGGGCGGACGCACGGACGCACGGACAGACGGAACCCAATCCATAAGTCCCTGTCCCGGACTTCGTCCGGTGGGGACTAACAAACACTTGTCATTTGGGCGCACAATGCGTAGAATTATGACTATAGCACATATTACATTGCTTGTTTGATGTCAATAGTGTCTTTTGAAAGGTGGCAGTTTACTTAAAGGTGATTCAAAATGCTCACAATCACTATTGCACTTTTGCTAGACGACATGTTTGTGAAATGTATTCTGGTTTTAAAACTTTAAAAAAGTGTCTGCAAACACCTTAAAATGACCTTTTTTCAGTCAGTTCCCTTCGGATTTACTTCGAGAGTTTTCGGGTATTTCCGGTCCCACCTAGACCACAGGATTTTATGACGTCATAGAGAGACATCGTTAGCACGTAGCCTATGACGAGTGTTGTTTACAAAATGCCAAAGTGCATACCGTGCCAATCACAGTACTGAAACTGCTCTCGTACGCGTACACAATGATATCATGCTTGCCTTGAACGAAAAAAAAGGATGTTGTACTCATCATGCTTGATTTATCAGCCGCATTTGACACCATTGACCATGAGGTGCTTCTACATAGACTTGAATTTCAGTTTGGTATCACCGGTACAGCCCTTTCCTGGTTTAAATCGTATTTATTGAATCGTAGTCAACGCGTTGTAGTCAACTCCTGTACATCTCCGAATTCACGCATGAAGTACGGTGTCCCACAAGGTTCAGTGTTGGGCCCGTTACTTTTTACATTGTATACTGCTCCTTTAGAAGATATAATCCTTGCTCATGACCTTGATTATATGATGTATGCAGATGATAGTGAAATTTATGTGACATGTAACACCCCCAGTGACATAGTAGTATCTCTTGAGTCATGTGTTAAAGAAATTCGTTCGTGAATGAAATGTAATTTGCTAGCACTGAATGATGATAAGACTGAGGTCGTCCAATTTTCGTCACGTTTGAAATCAAATGCTATAGAACTAGCCAGTCTGCGAGTTGGTGACCTCAATATCACTCCATCTGTTTCTGTTCGGAATTTGGGTGTTACTCTACAAATGTAAGTAGCGATGGTTTTATGTCCAACCATATCAGTCAGATATGTAGGAATGGCTTTTTCGCGCTATCAAGAATTGGCAAGATTCGTAGATTATTAGATAAGGCAACAACAGAAAAATTAATCCATGCATTCGTAACATCTAGGCTAGACTACTGTAACAGTCTCCTGCATGGTATCTCGAAAGACCAGCTTGCTCGCATTCAATCCATCCAAAATGCAGCCGCTCGCCTTGTCAGTCGCACTCGCAAATTTGATCACATTACCCCCATCCTAGTTGATTTACATTGGCTGCCAATTGATGCACGGATCAAATTCAAAGTCTTGTTACTTACGTATAAAATTGTACACAGAATCACACCATTGTATCTGAAAGATTTAATTGAGTTGTATGTCCCAGCTAGAGATCTTCGATCATTGAATACATTACGCTTAGTACCACCAAGAGGCAAATTCAATAGAATGTATGGCCAAAGAGCCTTTTTTGTTTGCGCTCCTGCTTTGTGGAACCTTTTGCCCCTAGAAATTTGCACCGCCGAATCGGTTGATTGTTTTAAACGCAGTTTGAAGACACATCTTTTTGTGCAATATTTCTGTTAAACTCACATTTTACAGGTACATTCATGTTATTTTCCCAAGGCTTTTAATATTCGATCTTATTCGTAATTGGACATGAATTCTGTTTTAATTTTTTGCTCTTCGACTATTTTTGAGATGTTCTTACCTCGATCTCTTTTTTATCAGTATTGACTGCATTTTAATTCCCTTTGTTTCATGAACATTAACTATGTTTTTGTTTTTTTGTGTGTGTTTTACTTTGTTGTGTACAATGCACTGAGACGTATGTGTAGTGTGTTCTTTAAAGGGCCACTGCAATTCTATTTTTCACTTTTCATCAAATCAACAAGCGACCTATCGGTCAGAATAGCTCCGCTGTTTTTTTTTTTATTTTATTTTTTATTTTGGTGACACGTAGAAGTGGTTCAGTTCTTCAGCTCTTCACTATGCAGTTTTGTTTTAGCGATGCAATAAAGTGGTTAGTGGTTCATATGATGTCTCACTGTAAAACACATTTTACACAGAAGTTGGTAATGTATTGTACTTTTATACCATAGTCACCATTTTATAACAAAAATCTACTGTTATGAAAAATTGCACAAAATTCCAGAAAAAAAATGACTGGGAAATGCACACAAGAAAAAGAAAAAAAAGAGGATTTTGAGGTTGGCTATAAATAATTCCATTGTCTTACAGCCTTAACCCTGGGATATTTTAATGATGAATGAAATAAACTAGGGATCTAAAATAATTTTGAGGCAATTTGAATTTCAATTTTCTAATAAATTTACCAAGTCAACAACATTCAACTTGTACAAGTTGTAGTATATATATATAGGGAAGAAATGTATTAATCGCCATCTTAGTTTCCGGGCGGCGACAATCCCCGCCGAGTACCCGATCCGAAAGAGAGTCATTCTGGCAGCCATACGTTACAGTGGTAACACTCGTTCATGTTCTATTACCTTTAATAAAGAAAACACAACGAAATGGTTGAAGTGATCTTTTTTTTTTAATTTCTTTTCATCACAACAACAAAATCTGCGTGATCAAAAGTGTTGTAAACTAAACCAGAAAGAATTATCGGACTGGCTAAACTTCCCGATGAACTGGAGTAAGGTCCAAGTCCAAGTAAGCCTCGATAGTACGTGAGAAAATCGTCTCAAACTAGCGATACAACTTTCAAAATATAACTTGACATGTCTTCATTTGTTAGATTTATACAATTCAAGACGCGTTATCACTCGAAAACAACAATTCTGTGAATAATGACACTCCGAACGCAGCGATTTCTCGGACGATGTTACCACTGTAACGTATGGCTGACAACGACTTGCTTCCGGGTTATTCCCTCGTGCATCTGGGTACCTGGGGTTGTCGCCGTACGGAAACTAAGAAAGACGGAATTTACAGTGTTTCTTGTGACCGGCGCGGCGCCTGTCAGCAGACTTGGCCATTTTTTTCATCATTCCATTGTATTTAAACCTTGTACTTGACATTTCGCAATATCTATAATTCTCAACAAAATACCTCAACATGCCTCACTTCGCTCGTACTCAAAGCAGCCCCTCGCGGTATGATAACTGATGACATGACGAGAGAACCTTTTCGGATTTACATGTAAAACGGGGAAAGATACGCAAAACATAATGCAAAGTCTGAAGCCAAATTAAAGTTGTGATTATTTTAATTATTTTTACTTGCCAAATATTTGCATTTTGGAAATGGCAAGACACGTTCATATCGTTTAACTTTACATGTGAACTGTCGGCCAATAAACAAAATTTGGTTGATTCACAGTCCGCAGTTAGACTGCTCTTGCATAACTTCAACCGCATGCCTTCCTTACGCAAGTTGTCTTAATTCTGGTTCACTGTCACTCCAAATTGCACGACAATATAGAAATACTCACAAGTTACATGTTATCTGAAAACATCACATTTTTATAGTGGGTCTGAAGTGAGATTTTAGTGAGTACCAAGAACGTCCTGTGTTGTTACTTGCTGTGGAAAATCGCCCGGTCAAATGAGGTCAGCTTCGGCCTCTGGTCGAATCAGGATAGAGTATGCAAATAAGGACGTTGCGGACTGGCTGATTATGTAGAAGGGGTGCAGAATTTGGATTTGAAGTTTACAACCCTGTTTCGAATAAACGCTTGTCACTTCATGCATTTGGGCGCCCAATGCGTAGAATTATGACTATAGCACATATTACATTGCTTGTTTGACGTCCATAGTGTCTTTTGAAAAGTGGCAGTTTACTTAAAGTCTCGTCGACTGATTTCCAATATGGCGTCGGTCATAATGCTCATTAACATATTCATTTTTTTTTCAAATTACAAAAAAAAATCATAAAAAATAAAAATGAAGATGTGCTGACTTGAAATTAACAAACCTGAGTAAGCTACCCCCTGCGCATCAACACACCAGATATCAAAGCAATCTGACAATAAGTTTTCACGGAGATGATGAAAATGACATTTTGTGAAAAAAAATCATAAAAAATTGAAAATGGCACAGATCAACTTGGCATGAACAAATCTGAATAGCCTCCCCTCAGGGAACATGCACACCAAATATCTAAGAATACTGACTGTCACTTTCGGAGAAAATAATGAAAATATAAAAGTTTGACGGACACCTATGATTCACTCTACTCTCTATACTCTATACAACCTATACCTAAAGCTACGCTTTCAGCTTTCGCTGACAGCGGAGCTAATAAAAAATAGCCACTTAACACATTTCTATAGCGTTAAGGAGAAAAAATGTGACCACGAATAGTGAAAATCTCGTTAGAAATTATGCTGCTTCCACATTCATGACACCCTCTGCTGAGTGAGTATTTATATTTGCATATGAAAGCATTCCTGTTATGTCGTCATAGTAGGAACACATAACCTTGAACTTCACCTTCCTAACATGCATTTCTATGGAGGCTCAGTCACAACAACAAGTTCTAGAAACTGTATCTTTCGAACGGGACGGCGAATGTTCATCAGATTTTTCAAGTGAAGAGGATCACAGCCTAGCTTTCATCTTTGATGGTGTTATTGAACCCTATTCCTTCGAACCGGACGGTACAAGTGAAAGTTCGGCGGGTGGTTACGGCGATGATGATCAGGCCACCTACACAAGATCAAGACAGACTTTTAAACAAGAATTGGTATTAAAGTTGTCTTCTATAGTGTCCTGTCCTGTCTGGTACTAGTATGTCTTTACAATGTGTTCTTGTGTAGTCGTGTTCCACGATATTCAATTCACTCCAGTGCTTTCTAAGCAAAGTGGCACATCGAAAAAGAATGTTTGAGCGACGACGGCGACGCGACGCGTCCTTTGTTATGTTGACCTTTGCTAGCTTTGGCTTCTTCACTTTGTTGTAAATGGAAACAGTTCGTCACACTAAAAGGCAATATTTAGGATGTTAGAGTTTACATGCAGTATGTTATCCATGTGTATCTTGTACATACAGTTCGATGTGTCCTCTCTATAGTATTGCGGGCGACAATGCACCAACGCAAATGCTCGTATAATATCATGTCATTGTCTGGTTCGTCATGTTGCACATCACTGTTCTGTCACTTTCTACCTATATACTCGTAAATTCACGTGCTGTGACTGTGATCTGCATGTTTTGACATGACGTGGTAGCCTACATCATGTTCCCGGAATTGTAATAGGCTTACACTGTAGTGTATTATGAATGCAACTCTTACATGCTTGATGCACTTTGGCGAAGGTCAACAACCCGGGTCCACATCTAGCATCTAGCACCTCGGACGCGATATTGACATTCAGGTTTGGGACTTTTCTGAATTAAGTCTGGGTTAATAGTGTAATTTCTCGTGTTTTGAGATGTAGGGAATGTGTTGCGGTTGCTTTCTGACGATCGCGTTATGTCTATGCTAAAATACACACGTCAACGATACGAAAACGCTCAGCAATGAGATGAGAGCACATGTCAAAGGTGGTATGGGTAGACTACTGCTGTCAGTGTAGATCTAAAGTTATAATTTAATATATTTTGTCTGCCTCAAAACCTGTCACTTCTGTCTTCAAATCGAAAAAAAAACATGATTAAAACATGATCAGAAACCCACGCTTGATCGACGGCATAATTGTACGTGCTTGGACCAGTTGCAATGAAAATGCGACACAAATACTATTATTCAAAACTGTCAAAACGGTGACACAATATGGCAATATTATGTAATCTGAAGACATATCGTTTCACAAAGAACGCGATAAAATTCCCTCAATCGGCAATCATTGATCGTGGTGATCTCTAGTATAGTAGTCGCGTCACCAATATTCGATTGAACCATGGCTAGATCAGTGATTTATCCCCAAGATACAATGTAACAATGAGCCGTCTCCCCTCCATTGTCTATGATTGCATCATGATTTTTTATATTTCCATGCAGAGTAGATTAGTTGTGGTGAGCGTTTTGAATTTTACGTAGTGGACTTTGTACCTCTGAATTTAGACTGGGACAAGTTCCTTGATCGATTTTTTTTGCGTTTGTTATGTGTTGATACTATTTCTTTTCCCATTTCTATTCCCACATTTTTTTGTCTTTTCCATACTTACAATGTAGCGAAGTCTAGGCTCTCGCAATACATGACTGGATGTTTTTCAGAAAAAGGTGTTAATAATTAGCCCAGACTTGGGTAAGCGGTAAAGTCTACTCTGAACCCGATAAAAACTCGCTGGTTGCCTGTGCTCTATTTGTCGTGTATGTATCTGAACATTTGCCGATTCATCATTCATGTACATCATACTCATAGCTAGTAGAATAAAGACTGGGTAGCGATTTATTTTACGCAATAATGGCTTGCTGTAGAACCTTGTTCTGACGTGCGCTTTCACGATGGCGGCCTTGTCAGCATCGTGTGAGAACTACACGGAAGTTTCCGTGGCTTACAACCCCGTAAATCATGTTTTCACTAAATTTCCAAGGTAAATTTTTTTATTATGTATTAAACAACCCATACAATGTGTATTTATATTGAATAAATGTTATAGCAGGAAATTTGCAAGTTGTCAAATTATGGTCGATGGTAATGATTGTAGCTGTGTTGTGTCTGTGTCGAACTTTGTCCGATCCTGCCGACAATACAAGGTGCGTTGCGATGCTTGAAACAACACAACATTTTCAGGACTAAAGTTTTAGTTTATATTCATTATCTGTGCCAAATTTGGTGTCTCTACCTTATGTGGTCTATATTTCGTACAGATTTCAATCTGACCTTGCAAGTTCTCAAGTTAATGATTGTGGGTATGATACGTACGTCTGTGTTGAATTAACCGTGGCTGACAAAATAGGTTCATAACGCTTGAAACAACACAAAATTTTGAAGACTAAAATTTCAGTTTATATCCATTATGTGTGCCAAATGTAAGGTGATCGAATCACTCTTCGTGTTACTGCAGCCTCCAAAAACATAACGTCGAACCATTGTCGACTAACGGTACTGCCATAGTGAACCGCTAGGCTAACAACACCAAGACCAGGTTGGCCCATAGACCCTACACCAACAGGATACGCAACTGCGACAAACATCAAAGGATGTTTGAATGTTTATAGTACGATGTGTGTATGGATAAATTAAGATAAACTAACATTTCCTGTCCGCTATCAGATTTGTTTACACTCACTGTGACTCAGTGACTGTTGCTCGCTATTTGCGTAGTTTTCACTAAATGTTCCGACCATTTCGAAGTTTTCAACTGGTTGAAGACCCCAACAAGATATATAGTATTTTAGGCAAATGCATACATCGTCTTTGTCGTGTATATTTTGTTGTTCTATGACATGAAAGAAGAATTGATTGCGTCAGCTGACTATTGTTTGCTATCGTTGCCGTATGCTTTGCGTAGAGTTTTTATTCGTCATGATTGTTACCTGATTTCTCTCAGTCAAAAATGATTCCTGACATTTTGAGTGTATTTATTGATGCTTTGTATCACGTTTTAGTGATCTAGGCTGTTTTTCAATGATTAGCATGTGGCATGCTTTCGTAACTACGTCGAAAATAAACGTAAACATCATATGCGTGGGTCGCCATTTTCCTCTATTGATTGTCGCTGTTGGTATATTCACAGAAAACGATGTATTCGTCAAAAAAAAAGTACTACACTTCAATTTTGTGGTTGCTAGTCGATTGTCTGTGTGGAATTTAAACTTTACACCGTTCTCAGTTGAACCATGACCGAACCAATGGAGAAAATGAGAAATACTCCAAATTTGACTCGAGAGATTGTAATGCCCATATTACTTTTTCTGACTGTGCTCTTTTAGTTTATTTGTAACCCATTTTTTCTTCTTTGAGTTGAGCAGTACGTCTATTTTATGTTCTTGGGCGTAGTACGTCTGCTGATGTGGTGCGTAGGGCTATTAGAATTGCCTAAAAATACACCGCATTTTAGTAATGTACGAAATCCATAGACTGTAATTTTGATTCACTAAGTGCTTCACAAAAATTGTACTTGAATATGTAAATTCAAGAGACCAGTGATATAAAAATGTCTCATTCAACAGTCGCGCGATAAACAGCTGATTTTGTAGTTTGGTACCAAACTTCCGATCTTTATTGCGATTGTCGCATGTAATCGGCCACTATCTGTTTGCTTGTCTGGATCTGAAAATTACACATTTTTCACCATAATTGCATGGTAACATTTACAATACTAGTATTTTGTATGGCTTCATGATATAGCGCATCATCGCGTCGTTTGGTTCTTTTCGGGACCTTTTCTTCATCGTCTTTTTCAGCAACGTCTACAGAACCCCAGTCTTCGTCATCTGACAAATCTAACTGACTAAAATCAAAATCGTTGTCGAAGACACCAGAAAAGTCATGTTCCTCACTGGAAGACGCCATGAGTTGTTGTGGTCATTAACATAAATTAGCATAACCGCGCATAATCTCTTCTCGCCTTTTGCGAGATTGTACGTGCGATTTCACTGGCGTCACCAGGTTTTTACCCCGTGGACAGGAAGTGTCCATTACCGCTATAATAAGCGGATTAATCAAAATTAATTTATTCCAACACAGTTCGGTACTAAGGAAATGTCTCAGTTGCGTATCCTGTTGGTGTAGGGTCTATGGTTGGCCTCAAGGATGACGTAATATTACAAATGTAAACAACACCTTTGGCTTTGCTAACACGTATTTTAGCCTACTCAGGGTTCGTACACTTAAACCAAAACAAAATTCCAGGACTTTCCAGGGCTTTTTCGTCAGTTTTCCAGGGTATTCATATTGATTTAGCCATTTTCCAGGGGTGTTGACACTAAAGTATATTTTTTGAATGACATCTAATTGTCTGATGTGGACGAGAAAAATCAACAACAGTTCCCATAATATGTCACAAAACATTTTAAAGACAATCGACACTATGCAAGATATTGGTTTCAAAATGACGTTTACACGCTAAAGATTAACGGAGAAACCTCTGTCCTACCCCCTTAGTAGCCGCTTCGTCAAGCTGGTGCATTGATCGTGTAAGATTGAGTCGCAGCATTCGTCAGTCTAATATCCAGAAAAATAAATCAAAAACTAAAGTTTGTCCTCGTTATTGTATGGTTTGATGTTACTAGATAAATTATAAGCCACCTAAAATATTTTTTTTCTTCAAAATTGTGAATAAAAATGTCATTTACGTAACGAAATTTCGAGCTATGAATAACTGAATACATTCATCGCTTGCGTCGCAATGTTTATGTACGGATGTCATGAGTTGCGGAACATCACGATTTCAACTGAACTTGACCATTGACAAATGTTACTGTACCGACAACATAAAACAGTAGTTTATTCTTTTAGAACATGAAACACTGCGGCGCCCATTCAACTAATAGGCACGGTCTGTGGGGCAAAGTGTCTCGTGGAACGATCGCTTGACTGTCTGGGTTCAATCGACGTGAATTTTGATTCACCACCGTGGCAAAAGACTTTGAAAATATTTTCGCGATTTCACATTTACGAGATTCAGAATCATATGAAATGGTGGCTCGAGCACAGACATGACGATCGTCAATATTAATCGATCGATTGAACATGATCATTTTCCAGGGTTTTCCAGGGGTAGGGCGCATTTTATTTCATCTCGAATAAATATACTAGGTATTAGAATACCGTACCCTTGGGAAACTTCAAGAAGGCGTATCAGGACATGCAGTACCACAATATATTTGTTGGTCCCATAGTACACTAATTGATTCGATTTGCTCCAAGCATATGGAATCACGCTCCGAGCCTTGCATGTAAATGGAACTGTGGCCGACCTAATTTTGTTGTCCATATATAAAATGAGAGTGACCTGTAAATGTTTCACATTTTTCGTTGTGGTCTTGTATTGTCACATGTTTGGCTTGTGAACGCAAGTTTGCATCTATTATTTTCTGCCAGGGTTGTCTAGGGCGCGATACTCTAGTCCGAGTCTGAGACCCATGTAAAACCTCTGAAACTCGCAGTCGGACTGAACAGACGTAGGGCTCATCGACGTGTTGGGGACTCGAATTATTGCGTGTTTTTATCACGGTGTACATGTGATTATTATATATTTGGTTATCAGTAGGTGGGTAGTGTTGTCAAGTTTTGTTTCGCGGGCAGTCACCGCGGTCGCAGAAGTATATATATGTAAGATAGTTCCGGGAGTTCCACCGATCAAAGCTGAAGTAGTGTACATGTATGTACGTATGGACTCGGAGAGCACATTCGAGTTGAATTTATCCATGTGTTGAAATAATCCATATTTACTAATTAGATATATTGCAAAAGTCGTACAGAAATAATGTCTCTAACGTCAAACCAAACACGAGAAATTGGACCAAAGCGAGCGTGTCTAATATCTAGTTGCAGACTTTCCCGATAACCATGTGCTGGGGTCACGACCTTGATTGCAGACGTCAATATTGTCCAATTATATAATATCATGAACACATCGCGATATTTGATTTGTTGGTTTCCTAAACTGTATACTTTGAATACCATGATTCGTTACAACATTCTTCTATTAGGGAGGCCAGTTGAAATTTGAAATTATCAAATATGCTTTTTTATTATTCCAGTTTTAAAGAATTCAACTTTTGAAGTCAGAATCATAACATTTTTTAAATTTTTTAAATCGGATGTACCGTTACTGTTTTACAGTACTTTCAATAGTCAATTATTGATCAATTGTCTGGAAATACATTGCTATGTTATGTAATAGGGAACAATGGTACAAAAAATAGGTAATTTTAGCTAAAATTATTGGTTAATTTGCTCTAATTTACAAAAAGAAACATGTTTTAGTATGAAATTTTGCACGATGAAAGTTCTACCAGATACGCATCACTGTATTGTAAAATCACACATCGCGCGTGCTCGCGATGGCGGCCATGTTGGATTCCAATATGGCTGAAAACCGATCCGACATATTTTCGGAAAAGAATGGTGCCAACTAATATATCAAATTAAAGCTACTTGTGTGCTTATTTCACTTCTGCCATTTATATTGCATTTCAATGTAATATAAACCATACTTTTGGCCAAAAACTATTTACATACAATCACCAATATGGTCACGTGCAGTTGTGATATGACAAGACCCTGTATACAATAGTAATGTTCACTGGCCTTTACAAGTCACTAAGAAAATCATAAATTGACTCACTCTAGAAAAATAGATCTTCACTGTCCTATGTTACAAGTTACTTTCAGTACATGTTTTTGACATATATATGGACCAATCACTGTAGGATTTGAATATTTCTTTCAAATAGATCTTCACTGTCCTATGTTACTTTCAGTACATGTTTTTGACATGTATATGGACCAATCACTGTAGGATTTGAGTAACTTCTTTCAAATTCAGGACTCAAGTTCAGAATATCCAATATCATGTACTAATAAATTATAAGTTCATGTTCATGAGTCACATCTGATTAATGTAGAAGCAGCACAGATAAATGATGTATCACTATCTCCTTATATCTTCAATCGCAAGTTCATGGTCTGAATGCAGATATTGTTATAGAATGTTCACTGGCCTTTACAAGTAAGAAAATCATAAATTGACTCACTCAAGAAAAATAGATCTTCACTGTCCTATGTTACAAGTTACTTTCAGTACATGTTTTTGACATCACTGACCATGCCATAGTATTAGTAATAATAAAGAATGATCATTGATTGTGTCAAGTATAAAATGTTATCTCAATATTTTGTTTTAGATATTTATTTTGAAATATATGACAGCACAATTTTATCCTGTCATTCTTAATGAGCAATATTGAACGGATGTTGATTTGATAAGCATGCCATGAAATTTGGGAACATCAACATAAAACATAGGCAAGCCTCTACATATGGAGCAGACGACAGCTTGCTGCTTTGTATGTTACTTTTGTTAGTACATATACATAGCAGACGATGACATTACAACCGTTCATTTTCAGAGCATAAAATCGTATTTAATAACACTACAAATGATAGAGTGGTCATTATGTTGAAATAAGAAAATGTAACCAAGATAGAAAAACGCAAATTTGTGTCGATTGAATATTGTTTTACGCGTTTTTGTTTTCACTTTGATTATACCGGAAGTTCAAATCTGTGGGCGCCGCCATGTTGAAAATTACCCACAAGTCCACACTCCGGAGCGTACTCGAATTTTCAATCTGCATTACCTACAAATACGCTTGATTAATCAGTGAGCTCTCGTAAATTTGACATTATATATACAAAAATCTAAAAGAATTAACATTGAACTATGTACCAAAGTCTAAAATCAGCAAGTTTTGACTCGTGATCAGGTAAAAAATTTTGGGTAAACTTTTTAACGTGTCGACAATATACAACGCCCCTGTATGTGAAATAACTTCGGACCTCGTGAGAAACCCTGAGATCTCAGCTTTCTAATAAGTGGTCGATATAACGAATATTCTGATTGGCTCACTGATGAAAATACGTTAGAAGTTAGGCATGAAAAAAATAAGTCGCCGCCATGTTCAAACTTACCGCCGGCGACCCGGATTTTGGTGCATTTTCAATTTATAATTCCAAAGTAAGTAATTAAACAACACAAACAAAAGTAACATTTTCTAAAAGCCCTTGATATTCTTTATTACTTCATGTGTTTTTCAATCAATATAATGCCTAGTTTTTTTAGATATTCAACATTAAACGGCACTTGGTTATTGGTGGTTGTATGTCAATTCTAGTGCGTCCACCTGAACTCCCGGCCTCTCTACTTCTATTGAATATTAAATAGGCTTGTTGTATGAAGTGATATCACAACAAGGGAAACCATACAAGTTTTCTTCCAGACGAGTTGCTAAAGTCATATAAATGACAACACGAAACTCACGAAATTTCGTAATTCTTTACAATTTTTATTGCTGATAATATGGGTATTCTAATAGCTAGTATATCTATTCAAGATAAAATATGTTTACTTTGTTACTCAGTACATGCGCCATTCAAAAGGCGACATCAGCGAGTACAAGTATAGTAGGCTAAAATATGCCGTCGATGTGTCTTGTGTGTTGATGGTATTGTGATGCTTCTTATCGGCAAATAATAAAACATTTGATAAATAAAGGTCACTGAATGTGAAACACGCGACATTACAAGTGTTTATGTATATCTAGTCTAGCCATTTTGATTTATTTTCCATAATATGGGGACATAATATTTTAGCATTTATACCCACAGACACTGACAATTAGTCAGAAAGTGTGAGTAAATATCAGTAAATGTTGGTTAATAAGACATGTAGACTGTAGTTTTTGTTTACTGATGTCTATTACAACCACCGGCAATGTATTTTTTCACAATGCTGTTGAGTTTTATTCCCCTGTTGACTACGCTCGTCATAGGCTACGTGCTAACAATGTCTCTCTATGACATCATAAAATCCTGTGGTCTAGGTGGGACCAGAAATACCCGAAAACTCTTGAAGTAAATCCGAAGGGAACTGACTGAAAAATGGTCATTTAAGGTGTTTGCAGATGCTTTTTAAAGTTTTAAAACCAGTATACATTTCACAAACATGTTGTCTAGCAAATTAGCAATAGTGAATGTGAGCATTTTGAATCACCTTTAAAGTCTCGTGGACTGATTTCCAATATGGCGTCAGCCACAATGCTCATTAACATATTCATTTTTTCTTTAAATTACAAAAAAAAATCATAAAAAATAGAAAAGATGTGCTGACTTGAAATTAACAAATCTGAGTAAACTACCCCCTGCGCATCAACACACCAGATATCAAAGCAATCTGACAAGAAGTATTTGAGGAGATGATGAAAATATCATTTTTGGAAAAAAAATACCGCCAATGGCGTTGTAGCACAACTGTAGTTTTTAAAAATGTTTATCCATATGCTAGTCTATGCTAACAATAGGTGTTTATTTGCTGAATGACTATCCATTTGTCTATCCAACCATGTCGCTATCTTTGCAATATACGTGATCATTTGGCTGTTGCTATGGGCGTGGTCTTGTTGCTAGGAAAATTTACATACATTTTTTGAATGTTTATTCAATTGTCTATTAAACCCTGTTGTTATCTTTGTGAAATACACCACCGTTTGGCTGTTGCTATGGGCGTGGTCATGGTTACTAGGGTATTTGCATACATTTTTTGAATGTTTATTCATCTGTCTTTCTATTCCTGTTGTTATCTTTGTAATATACGTGATTATTTGGCTGTTGTTATGGGCGTGGTCTTGTTGCTATGCAAATTTACATACATTTTTTGGATGTTTATTCAATTATCTATTAAACCCTGTTGTTATTTTTGTGAACTACACCACCGTTTGGCTGTTGCTATGGGCGTGGTCATGGTTGCTAGGGTATTTGCATACATTTTTTGAATGTTTACTCACTTGCTTACCAGATGATGTTGTTATTTGACCAAAATATACTGCCATTTGGTTGTTGCTAAAGGGCGTGGTCATGGTCGCTAGGGCCAATTTTGTCAAAATGTTTTTAAGAAAATCTGCAGAATAACAGTTTCAGAAACATCTCACCAAGTTTCAGACTAATTGACCAAGTACTTTTTGAGATACAAGTTTTTGACCAAAAATGAACATTTTTACACCTAATTTGCATATCACTCATGGAATCATGGTATGCTTAATATTTCTTCGTCCATACATCCCTAGATACATTCCCATTAAATTTCAGCCCAATCTGCTCAGTAATTTTAGAATTATAGATTTTTAACCAAAAAGACACATTTTTAGCCCTAATTTGCATATCACTAATGGAATCATCCCGTCATGAACAAATCTTACTTTACACCCCCTTAAGAATGTTCCCACCAAATTTCGCACCAATCTGCCCAGTAGTTTCTGAGTTTAAGTTTTTTGACCAAAAATCACATTTTTTGACCCAAATCACACACCTGTGATGCGATCATTTTGATTTGAACAATTTCCCAACTAGACACCCAAGGTAATGGACCTACCAAATATCGTGGCAATCGGTTCAGCGGTTTTTGACTTTAAGTTGTTTACACACACACACACATCCACACACACACACACACAGACAGACAGACAGACGCCGGGCGATCCCTATAGCACTACTGAACAAGTTCAGTTGTGCTAAAAATCAACTTGGCATGAACAAATCTGAATAGCCTCCCCCCAGGGAACATGCACACCAAATATCGAAGAATTCTGACTGTCACTTTCGGAGAAGATGATGAAAATATAACAAGCCATTGAGAATGACATAGCCCCGCTATGATTGGGTTTTAAGGAATTATCACTACTCTGATCACGCAACAACACTTGTGAACCTAAATCAAACAGACTTAGATATGTTGTGTCTGCTTGTTGGACATGGAACATGCCTACAAAAATAAAGGAAGGGTAGGGTATGGGGGATTGTATCACGACGAAAATGGATATGCACATGTATGTCAGAGAACACTGTCCTAATACCAACTTTGAATGAGATCTGTTCAGGCATGTCTGAGTTATGGCTTTGGACATGGAAAATTCGCAAACAAAATGGCTGCTAGGCGGCCATATTGGATCGTATCACAACAACAATGGATATGAACATGTATGTCATAGAACACTGTCCTATTTCCAACTTTGAATGAGATCTGTTCAAGCATATCTGAGTTATGGCTTTGGACATGGAAAATTCGCAAACAAAATGGCTGCCAGGCAGCCATATTGGATCGTATCACGATGAAAATGGATATGCACATGTATGTCATAGAACACTGTCCTAATACCAACTTTGAATGAGATCTGTTCAAGCATGTCTGAGTTATGGCTTTAAACAGGGAAAATTTTCAAAAAAAATGGCTGATATGCGGCCATATTGGATCGTATCATGAAACAAATTGACGTGCATATGTATGCCATTGTAATTTGCCCCTGTACCAAGTTTGAAAAAAATCGGTCCAGGCATCTCCAAGAAACGGCTGTGGACGCACGGACAGACGGAACCCAATCCATAAGTCCCCGTCCAGGACTTCGTCTGGCGGGGACTAAAAAGTTGAAGGACACCTATGATTCACTCTACTCTATACCTCTTATACCCACCTATACCTAAAGCTACGCTTTCAGCTTTCGCTGACAGCGGAGCTAATGATAAAATGACATACATGTACTGCAGCAGTGTTCTGCCAAAGTTTCCAATTAGTGGGAACAAAGGCTCCTGGGTTGCAAAAAGTGGGGGTCATTTGACAGGGAGTGGGGTCAATTATTTATTGTCTATGAAATCATATATATTACCTCAGATCACTATAGAGATACTGTCGTCTGAGATATTCCATTACATATAGACTATTACCTAACTACATAAAAAAATTCCATTCATAATAACAGTTCCCAGTAAGCTATTTTTTGACCAGATTTAAACTGAATGCCTTCCGTAAGGGCAAAGAAAGACCATTGACTCATTGAATATTGTTCATCAATAGTAAATTACAACATGATTTTTCAGGTTTTGGGTATTTGAATCAAGTGCAAATTTCCTGGGAGAAAAATAGTAGGTGTGGATGAGGAAGGAAAGAAAATATATTGACGTGGTGAAAAAGGAAATACTTTTATGGCAACATTCTTAACGAGCCTTTTTATTTGTTTTGTACGTACATGTAAACACTACAACCAATCAGATTACCCCTTGCATACCACGTGATATATACAATGCCTTGGCAAGAGCCTAATATGTTACACTGAAAACCGACTTGGCCAAGTTGGATTCTTGTTGCTGAAAATGAAATTTTATCCTCATATCTTCCCTATACCACTACATGTACATTTATGTACATGCAAAGCTTTGAAGCATAGCAGAGGTCATAAGTTCATCATCCTTCATTCCTTGTTCACAACAGGGTTGTAAATCTTTACCTGTATTTTCTAAGGATAATTGGTCCCGCGGTGGTGTAACGCTAGGCACAACATTAGTCAAGTTACGTGTACACCATAAACTTGTAATGCTGTCACTCAGTAAATTTGACTGGGAAATGCACAAAAAACAAAAAAGGAATTTTGAGCTTTAACCCTGGAAACTTTTAATGATGAATGAAATAAACTAGGGATCTAAAATAATTAATTTTGAGGCATTTCGAATTTCAATTTTCCAACAAATTTACCAAAAACACTGTCCATAATTGTCAACAACATTCAACTTGTACATGTAGTAGACATAACATCGTCTGATATTTTAATTTAATAGTCTATGGACCTCCTTGCAGGTGGTGCACATATTTTGTTAGTCCTGCTTGCATATGGAACAAGTCGCCCCTTCGGTGTTGAGGGTCACATCAGTAATATACAATGTAGACCCATGCCTGTCTGCAAGCAGGACTAGCATTTTGTATGCAAGCTGGAATAAATTTAGTAGAGTATTCAAAGCTCAATGTGACATGGCAAGATACATCGTGTAAATCAGAATTGTAGACCTACATGTACCAATCTCAGCAAAAATTAATATTTCGCTAATCATAACTGAAAAGGTCTTGTCTGAAAATGTTTCAATCACAGCACAGCGCACAGTGTGTCTTCCAATAGTATGTCATATGCATCAAGCAAAAGGTACTAGGTCATCTACCGTCTCCTGAATAACTGTCCTTCGCTTTTGAGCTGCTAGATTCATTGACTAAAATAAACCATTATTAGGTAGAAGACATTACAAAATACTTAACTTTCTATCATTTGTTTTTGAAAATTCACAATGTTTCACCATTAAAATGACTTTTAAAAAGCGACAAGACACCATATCGCCAGCTTTTAACGAAAAATTAAAACAAAAGTCTGGCCTACAATCTCATGACAACTTTTTTCCATAGATGGTAAGGCTCATTAGCGAAAGAACTTTGACCTCGACTGTAGTCATACTCGTTTCTACGCTGCGACATTACCACACCACCAATTTTGATGTGACGATTTTGCCACCATTATCAATTGCACAAAATCAAAACCCCATAAATGAACCACAAAGTACTTTCCCTTTCAAAATGAGGTAATTTTAGCATGAGTATTATCGTTTTTATTGACGACTGACACTCAAAAATCGTCCCCTACAGTGACAGCATACACTTTCAGGCTAGGCAACTGCATAACTTCGTCGATCAAGAGCATATCTATACCTACTGGAATGAACCATTCTGTAGAAGGGGTACAGAATTTGGATTTGAAGTCTGCAACCCTGTTTCAAACAAACACTTGTCATTTGGGCACACAATGCGTAGAATTATGACTATAGCACATATAACATTGCTTGTTTGACGTCAATGGTGTCTTTTGGAAAGTGGCAGTTTACTTAAAGTCTCGTGGATGATGCATTTTGAGTGTTTCCCTCTTTTTTCTGTAGTTTTAGATGATGCATTTTGAGTGTTTCCCCCTTTTTTCTGTAGTTTTAGATAATACATTTTGAGTGTTTCCCCTTTTTTTCTGTAGTTTTATATTTTTAGATTTTTGAGTGTTTCCCCCTTTTTTCTGTAGTTTTAGATGATGCACTTTGAGTGTTTCCCCCTTTTTTCTGTAGTTTTAGATAATACATTTTGAGTGTTTCCCCTTTTTTTCTGTATTTTATATTTTTAGATTTTTGAGTGTTTCCTCTTTTTTCTGTAGTTTTAGATGATGCATTTTGAGTGTTTCCCTCTTTTTTCTGTAGTTTTATTTACCTTTTATCATGAATTGTGTCCTTTCTCCTCCTATTTCTATGTATTTGCATTAATTACTTCATTTTGTACTGTGACGATTGGTTTCTATACCAACCACAATTGCCAATTGGGGATTAAATAAACTTACATATAAATAAGATATTCAATTTAATTCACAGGTCAAGGTTAAAATGGCTGCCAACACTACCCCTATATCATTGTACTATAGTACATGTACCTACATTACGTCATGTATATATACAAAATGCTTATTCTGCATCATGTAGCACTGTAACTTATTGTAATCATTTCTTACTGGAATTCTGAAAGTAGTTTTCAAAATCGAGTATTAACAGCTCTCATCGTCAGTTGGGTGGGTGGATTTCTAAATCCATAGCTACTACTACTACTAGTACGAACTATAGTGTACAGTACGACTACTCCATCTAGCCTACCCAAGTGGGTGTCATTACTTTACAAATAATACGATAAAAGTGATAAAGATTACATACATACATACATGCACGCACACGCACACACACAACATATACATACACACATACATACATACATATGTGTGTAACGCGGCGTTGCTATGGGAAGTTGTCTTGGACCTAGTTATGCTTGTTTATTTATGTCTTATCAAGAACACCTTATTTTCAGCTCATATCAAGGGATCTTACCTGATCTATATAAACGATTTATTGATGACGGCGTTGGTGCAGCATCACTCAAACTTGAGGACCTTATGCAGTTTATTAACTACATATGTAATTTTAATCCTGCTATTCAGTATACTTATGATATTTCAGAACTAACTATCAATTTCCTTGACATCTCCCTTAGGATTGATGGTGATGATATAGCTACATCTATTTATACTAAACCTACTGATTCACATTCATATTTGCAGTATGGTTCATCACATCCTAATAAGTGTAAAGATTCCATTCCCTATTCACAATTACTTCGTCTACGTCATATTTGTAGTAGTGATTTGGATTTCAGAAAAAGGTCTGCTGAATTTTGCACGTACTTCCATCAACGTGGTTATCCTATGTCTGTTACCAACGCGGCTTTACATAAAGTATCATCTTTGTCTAGGGAAGCTTGTATCAAATCACATGATCAGAGGAGTAACAACGATCGTCCCATACTAGCTCTTACATACCATCCCTTTTCAACTAGAGTTAAAAACATAATATACAAGCATTTTAATATCTTACGTTCTAATAGGGTTACCAATTCATTGTTCCCTGCAGTACCATTAACAGCTTGGCGTCGTGATACCAGTCTTAGAGATATGGTGGTACGTACAGAACAACGTGAATTGGATGTTAATGCTGGTTCTTTTCCGTGCGATCGTACTCGATGTGGTACATGTCGTTTCATTATTAATACTAATCATGTTTTTGGCCCTAAGAACAGTGTGCCTGTTACAAGTAGATTTACTTGTATTAGTACTAATGTAGTGTATTGCATTACATGTCAAAAATGTGGTTTTCTATATATAGGTTCAACTGTACGTCGTCTTGGTGATCGTTTCGTGGAACATCTCCGTTTGACCAGACAAAAGAATCGTAACTATCCCGTATCTATGCATTTTATTACAAACGATCATAATGTATCAGATATGTCCATTTCAGGAATTTGTAAGGTTTCTGGTGATGAGAAAGCTTTGAGGTTGAAGGAAGAAGAAATCATTTTCCGTCTTGGAACGCTGGAACCCCTTGGAATTAATAGATTATTCTCGTCTTTCCCAATCTAATTATCATGATTATTGGGTATTTTTTTCAATTTCAGGCGTATTCTATTGGGTTCTATTAGGTGCGTGCGAATTTAAGAACTTATCCCACGTATAACCGTTTATTTATATCACGCGCAGTTTTGTTCCATTATATTTAGAAATGTTCGGGTTTTCACCTGGCATTTCTCTGTCTCGCCAATTTTTCCTTTGAAAAAGAATATTTATTCGAAACGTCGGATTTAACAGCTATATATACGGACTGGTTTATTAGTTCCTTATGCATTTCTTTCTACATACATACATACATACATGCACACACACACACACACATATATACATATACATACATACATACATACATACATGCATGCATACATAATAATTCAGGACTTGGGTACCTCCGTTAACCGGTGTTAATGTCGAGCGGACTGTTGACGGTCGAGTTAGTAATAATAATAATTCTGTATTACTTAACAACATGCTGTGGAAAGCATGGTATAGTAAACACAATACAATACAATACAAATAATAGTTAGTCATAATCTAATATAGACCCGTGCACCGTCTGCAATGCAAGCAGGACTAACGGTAACATACATGTAGTTATTTTACAGTGAAATGCAGTCACTGTTTTAGACATTATCGTCACGATTGATCGGGAACAACTTCAATGTTGAAAAATTTCACCACACACACCAACAGGCAACATTGCACGTTGTAGAGACACCTTGATAATATCTGAACTCCAGTGTATGCGGGTGTATGTAATAACAACACCACACCATGTCATGTGTTGTTATTGTACGACGGCCCCGGCCGATGTACCTACATGCGGTGTATATTCACCAATCCATCTATTGGAATCAAGGCCAAATTCGGGGTCCGAGACGGTCAGATCATTCGAAATGTTCTCGTTGGCACACCTCAACCAAAGTCATCAAATACAATGCGTTCACTGTTACCTCCGGAAGATCGTCATCGACTTAAAAAGTACAACAGTGAAACAACGAATGACGAGGCAGGTACGCGTACATGTACGTGTTCATAAAATAAAATGACACTTACCTACGATACATAAAACTACCCAAAAATACTCCATCTGTTGACAAAAACATCGTGGTATGGACTGGTACATGACATTCATACAATGTGTTTTAAAATAAATAAAACTTTTGGCTTCAGAAGTGGTAAAATACGAAGTTAATGTCCGAGTTACTTGGAACGGTGGTCACTTACTGCATTGAAAGTGAATAATAGCGTTGGTGTTCACACGTTGCCTGTGATTACATTGGTAGAAAGCATTGACCAATCACTATCTCGCTTTTATTCAAGTCGATTTGTGAATTAACCAATGGAGGACCGTTTTACATGTTTGTTTTTTTTCTCAACTTTCTTTTGTTTTCAAGTTGCTTTGTTTTTAACTGTTTGTTTGTCTAGAAGTTAGAAGTATGGTAGGCCTGAAAGGTTGACACAGTGCAGTTGAATTTCCAGGTTGTGGAAGTATGGTTTGACATTTATATTGTCGATAACTGAAATGTGAACTACTTTTTTATGTTTGTTAGTACAGTAACAACTAACATTCCGAGGTCATCCTTGAGAAATCGTGACGCTTGGCAACACGTAGCGCTCACGTCACAGGCATTTGTTTCCCGACTTATGTCTCAGTGGAATATGTACATCTCTCATGGGGGTCCTAGGGGGGGGGGTCTTAGGGAGGGTTTTTACTCTGAAAAGTCAGTTTTGAGACTATTCAGATCCTTTCAGACAATAGTTTCCGAGGTTTACAAGACAGCACCATTATGTAATTTGTAAAAAGCAACTACTTACTATATGTAACATAGGGTCGAAATACTTTTGAAATGGGTCCTACTAAGAGAGCCGTCATTATTTATGGCCGGGGGGTCGGAGGAATTTAGGGGGGGGGGGTCACTTAAAAATTGGAGATGGCCGGGGGGGGGGGGGGCTACTCAAAAATGAGAGAAAGGTAGGGGAGGGGGCTACTCAAAAATTTGTTCACAAAACTTCTGTACACGAAAATGGTGAGTAAACTGTAACACGAAATACAATTTTATTGTCAAAATTTCTGATAAATGAAAAATATGGTATAGAAAATACACAAATTGTCAAAATTTCTGATTATTGAAAATTATATTCCAGTGAATTTTGTGACGTCATCCCTCAACATTATTTCTGATAATGTACACTATTATTGTAGATGACATACATCGGCACCAAAACCCTGTGTAAATTTAATTCAATTTTACTTTTCACCATCTGCAAATTCACTGGTATTGGCAAAACTGTAAAATAATAACAATAATGCACGCCCTGCCAATCCATAATGGACTCAAGCAAACTTTGCACTCCATAATGTACTTGGCTGTCGCCTCGCACAATTATGTCATGCAAAGGTTGCTTTTGCCCAGTATCGGCTGGCAGGGTGTGCATTATTGTCCCCCCCCCCCCCCCGGCCATGTGCTAGGTTTAAGCTTCCCCCACTGGTGAGGAGGCGAAAGTTTTTAGATGCTATTTTTGTTTACAAACTTGTCAATTCACGCTATAATTGCCCATCCATTTTGTACAAGGTTTGTTTTAATGTACAGAGCAGACAGTTACGTAATAACCATATCTTTCGCATCAGTGCCTCCAGAGTAAATCTGAGAAAATATTCCCCAATTTTAAGATGTTTAACCACTTGTAATGACGTTTTTAAAGCAAATCCAAACATAGATTTATTTAGTCCTGTTTCCGCCTTTCGGCGTGTGCTTCAGGCTGCGTGTTTTTAATAATTTTTCCTGTTTTGTTGTTTTTATTTCTGTGTTTGCCTTTTATGTCATGTCACTTCTGTTATTGCTACCCCTTGTTTTATCTTTTTAGTGCTTGTTTTTCCTTATTTGTTTTTAAAGGTGCCTGTAAATGGGCTTTATGCCCGTTGGTTTACCTGAATAAATAAATAAATAAATAAATAAATAAATAAATAAATAAATAAATAAATAAATATATATATATATATATATATATATATAGAAAATGCAATCCCTGAATCACAGTTTTGTAGGATGTCATCTGGCCTGATAGAATTGTTGCAGTACATGTACTGGCATAAGATCTCACAGAAATGAGAAAACACTGCTATTGCAGATTCCCTTAACCCTTTCTGTACTGGAGAAGAATATGAAACAATACGGATAATCGATTTGTAAATGTAGTAATACTACATCATCAGGAAGTAATATTTCTCAATCTTAAATCAAGTTGATATATGGAAAAAAACTTGCAGACTAACAAGAAATTTTGCCTTAAAAAAATGGCGGGAGAGTTTTCAGTACTGAAAGGGTTAATAGCCGACAGATTAAATTAAGTACCAAGTGATTGACAACTTTGTTTGCTGTGTATCAGAGTCTAGTTGCTAATATTAGTATTATGGCAAGACGATGGTAACTGTGGTATACATGTACAGGGTACATGGTTTCAAATTGTTATAAGGCTCAAAAACAAAGCACAAGACAGTGTCAGTGTTTTACAAGGAGTAAAATAAAAGGAGACATGTCTGAAACTCGTGTGTAAGATACAATAATGAGAAATGGCATGAGACAGCTATAGGAAATTTAACCATATGTTTATAGCTGTTACCAGACTGGGAAGCAGTTAGTAGTATAGAATATGGGGCTATGGGACCACCTAACGACATAACCCATATTTCACCTTTTTTACGTAAAATAAATGGCTTAATCTACATAACATTTGTGTTTACACAAATATAACCATGTCATTTCACCGTGGAAAGCTTTTTGAACAGTGTTACCAACAGCAGTGCAGTCGACCATTCACTATAGGGAATAGTCATGCTCCGTCATGACCCGTCATGCACCTATGAGTCATAAATGGTATTTATCTAATTAAACGCCTCAATAGGTTTGATACCTGAGGGGACAGCTAAGGCATGTCCGGTTCAAAGGTCAATACACTGACAATACACTGACAATAGACCGTTTACACCCCATGACTCACTGTATGTACGTCGTAACGCCCAATTAAACAAATGGCAAGAGAGGGTATATAAAATTCAAAAATGTCAAACGAACAAAGTCAAAAGCCAATCACTTTCGAAGACGACACAATCGAATCAAGTCCACTTTCTCTGATTGATCCTGTTCTTGTTAATCCTGTAGAGAATGGTGAGGATTTATTACTGATTATTTTGGATGAAAAAAGAAGGATCCAAGAGGTTCCTACAATCAAATGGAGAGAAGTTCCAACAGAAAAACCATTTCTTATTTCTCAATATCAGGAGGTCCATTCTTGTTACGGTCCCAGATTATGGATTTGTCTCAATAATCCAATAACTCATAACACACTTTATTATACTTACGCTCCAAGCAGAATGATAAATGAGATTCTTACAAATCCAAAACTGCCATTAATAGTTGTTTCACATGGATTAAAAAAATCTATGAGAGATCCAAAGAATTCGTATCATAGTTATACTCTAATGGATTTTGACATAGTAAACCAAAGATTAATGGGAAAAAAAAGAAGTTAAACAACAAGAACATATCAAAAAATATATGATGGAAATCATTTTTTAGTTGATCAACTTACATAAAAAAATTAAAAAAATTATAAATTATAAGTTATTCAGTTATTCATCATGATTTAAGGATCATTTGAATACTCATTCAAAGTTATTCAAAAACCTTATTTTTTTGGTTGATTTAATTGATTCTTGATTTCAGAGTCAAGCTTATTCAAATTCAGTTTTTAATGTTTTAACAATGTTTTAACTTCATTTTTAAAAAGATTTGACGCCACCGTAAATGCCACCAACTAAATCTTATCTCTGGATATTCTGCGTTCCATTTATCCCAAAATCGTTTAAGAATTTGATTCTGTGAATGTGCCTTTGTTTTCAACTCTGGTATTAGAGCAGCTTCTTAATACTTTCCTAAGTATAATAGAATTGCTTTTATAATTACACTAAAGTTGAGTGATCGATATCGTGTTGGCTCTGTATAAACTTCATTAATTGACGAAAATATTATAGTAACAGTTGTTAAAAGATAATAATTTAGATTATATCTCTTAAAAACCTTTTTAATGAGGTTTTTAGGAACATAGATATTTCAACTGTTTTGTTTTTTTCTTTGGTCATGCTCAAAGTTTACATTTAAAGGTTTGTTAAACGAATTACAGCAGTTAAAACAGTGAAACCTTCCATAGATGTTACCACAAATGTTTTTTACAAATATCATCACGAGGTATATTGAATTTTCTACATATGTTACAATGTATGATGTTATACCAGTTCATTTTGTTCCTTGCTACTGAATCACAACAATTAGAACAACGAGATTTTCCAAACAGTGCACCGCACGTGTTAGTACAATCATGGGTTGCATCTGTTACACCATTTCGTTTACATAATTTACACACTGCTTTACAAACTGCTTTACAGACTTCCATTATATAGTTATATATTATTTATTATATTTATTATATTTTTTTGTTAAATAAACTAATAATATTCGACCCCCAGCTAAATAAAGGTATTGGTATGTCTTCATGTTGTTAGAAGGTTGATAATAGTCACTAAATTCAGGTTCATTCTTAAGATTATTGAGACTACTCTGTGTACTCTGTGGATGAAATTCTAGATATAAATTTAAGTTTTGATCAGTCAGAACCAGATTTTGTCTCGCATGAACATCTAAATTTTTTTGTTTCGCTATAAAGTCCAATACTTTTTGTCTATGTTCCAACCATATTTCTCGATCTTTATTGAAATTTTCCAAAGCTAAATCATGTCTCTTTAATTCTTTTTCATGTTCTTGTTTTGAGTCACCTGAAAGTGTCTTACCTAAATAACCAGCTCCAACAAAGGCAGTTGCATTTAAAACAGCTCCACCAACCAACATCGCAATTGCCGCACCCATTATGTATAGTATATATTATATCTAGATATATAAAATTATTAAATCATTCTTTTTATTTATCCTTTATATTTATCCTTTATATTTATCCTTTGTAAGGATCAACTGGTAACATATTTCTTTGTTCTAACAATTCTTTCTCTAATACTGCAACACTTATAGCTATTGTGAGAGAAGCAAACTTCTTAAATGAAGTACTTGTTTTAGGACTGTCTGGAGACATCTTCATAGTCTTGTCAAGTATAAAACTATTAGCTATTGTTAAAGCAGATAAACTGCACCATCATAAAGACCATTCACGATTAGTTTAGTATAGTCTGTCATTGTGTATCGTGTATAGTGTATATATATATTATATATATTATATATAAAAAAAAATATAATATAAAAAAATAATTATTCCATTTCAAACAGAGCATTATTTTTAATTGGTTGTGGTGTCGTTAATTGTTTATTTTTAACTGGTTGTGGTGTCGTTTATTCTTTAGACTCTTGAATATCACTTGATTGTAAAAACCGTAAAAACCACTGTCTTTTATAATACATTCTTGTTACTAAACCAGCTACCCCAATTACTAGTGAACCAAAAGTTAATAAAATCATAGTATTAGTATTAGTATTATTAAATTGCGAGCTTTTATTGTCCGACTGTGAGTAAAACTCAGTTGCCTTTATTGGTTCCATTGATTTAACTATCGACTCTTTTGACGCTATCGACTCTATCGATTTTAATTTTTTTCGTTTTTTTGTTTCAGCTGAAATTATTGCTAATTTTTTACCCCATGCAACTCTACCTGGACTTTTAATTTTACTGTTTGTAGTCACAGTCTCTACTTGAGTTTCTACTTGTGGCTGTGTTACAGTTTCTGTATCACTCACTTTTTACACTAATATATATAATACAAAATATTTTTAATGTTTTCTTTTCAAATTACTTTAATTTTTTGAAACTCTTTTCAACTAAGTCAATTTTTAAGTTGTTTTCAAGTTCTTGATCAATTTCTATAGCAAGTTCGTGATCAAGTTGACTCAAGTCATTCAAGTCAACTTTATTAAAGTCATTCAAGTCACTCTTTTCAACTTTATTAAAGTCTTTCAAGTCACTTTGCTTGGGACAAGTATGTGTTGCAAAGTTAATATTATTTAAAATAGTGAGACCACCACTTGTCAATGCCAAAAGAGGACCATAACTGTATGCTAACTTTCCAGTAAGTTGTTTGAATTGATTCGTAACAAGAAAATTATTTTTCAAGTCATCACTTAATTTATTCACATTATGTACTGGAAGCACAAGTCATACTATTTTACTAATCCCAAATAAAACTCCATTTACAATGTTGTCACTTACGAGAGAACTGTAAGTGCTTTCATATATCTTATAATACTTTTCGATTTCTTTATCACTCGCTTTTTCAATATATTCGAGTGTGAAATTTTTTCCCAAGAAAGCTTTTGATAGTCCAGCAGCAATGATACATAGTAATCTTTCTCTGTACTTAACTATTGGAGACACCTGTTCTGGTGTTGTTGAGGCTGGTGTTGGTGCTACCGCTTCAACTGGTTGTAAAATATCTGCCAATGTCTGTTCCATTTTGTTATATAATATGAAAAAAATATTTAATTTTAGTTATTTTACATTTTATTTTGTAACTAACACAATAAATATCCAACAGAGACAACAAATATCATTGATAAACATATTATACTAACTATACCAGATCTATACTATAAGGTTGTCTTAAACGAAACTCTAATTTGCTATAAGGAGTATATTTTTATTGTTTTATAAATTCATTAATTTCTTCCTTATTTAATTCCATCCCATAGTTTTCAATTATCTCTTTCACATCATTTTTACTCGGTGTGTAATACAGAACAAGCATGCCGATATTTTCTCGAAATGTCTTGGCGATACTCGTAAATTGTTGCGTAAGTACCCGTACGCTAATATTATCATGACGAGCTGAAAATGCCAACTTTGTTAAAATATTGACACGAGATTTGACATCCTTCGTGAAAGCGCAGTCATCTAGTATGATTAGACTTTTTGTATTTTTATAGTCACTTTTATAACACTCATACGCGAATTCAATACTTTCATTTATTTTTTCTATGTTGGGAATCATTATAATAATGTCCGAGTCTTTGTAAATACATTTTTTATCATAAGCTTTATTGTTTATGAATGTCGGACAGATTATGATTATATAATTTTTTTTATAAACTTTTTTGTAATGCGTTTGTAACAGTTGCATAACGAACTCTGTTTTACCAGAACATGTCGGTGCACTAATAAGCATATTGAAAGGAGGGACAAGCCAGATCATTTTAGAGTATTAATATAGTATTAATATATAATAGATTTTAATTTAGATTCTTGAATTTTAAGCATGGCATCACTTATATTAATGAAAATATTTGCAGTTATTCTTTCTTGAGGGTTTTTAGACCACTACCATGATACCTATTATCCTTAAAACTTCTTAAATCAATAAACAGACAGTATTTATCCAACAGAAAGGTGGCTTCAGTTACTTTCTCTAGTTTATCGCAACAGAACTCAGATGCCATGAAATAACGTCTGGTTTCTTCCCAAAATTTTCTAGGAGATAATCCCTGTGCATACACTTTATTTGCGATACCTTCTATCGCTATTGCAAAAGAATTAATACTAGGATTAAAGAATAGTTCGGAGTCTAACTCCTTTTGTTGCTGTGGTTTGCTGAATAATACGAAAATTCCTTTCAAGCTTCTACCTGGTATATTAATGTTCTCGTTAATAATTGTATCTGTACCAGAGAAGTTAATTGTTCTGAAATGTTGGATATGTTCGTAAAGAAAACTTTTGCCACTGTTATAATAACCCTTAATTTCCATAGCTAACTTTGGATCTCTTATCGTTTCATATTCAAGTTGGATGTTTGTTAAAGTATAATCCCAGCCATCTGTGTCTTCACTTACCAGGATTTGATTACTAGGAGCAAGAGTAAGCTCCCATTCGATAATGACTTCCTAAGCTCGAAGGATATATGGCTCCATGACCATTCATTATAGGATGCAATTTCGCGAGATCGATCGCATATTTTTTACCGTATGCCTTATGAAGTGCAGCCTCTCCTAAGTAATCCCCGCCACCGACTCCATCAATATTATCGCTTCTCAATTTTCTAAGATTTTCTGACTGAATTCCATACAACATTTTATTTGTTCTATCCGAATACAGATCTTTAATACGTTTGTACTAAGTTGTAGCCTGTTAAATCCATTAAGATTTCCCCTTCGAATTTTAAAACTAGTCGACTGATGACGTTGGCAGACAGGTTTTGAACAACGAAGTTCTTATTATGACCTTCTGGTTTAAGATCAAAGACAAAATTGAATTTACCCGTTAGAACAACAGTGTCCTCTAATTTTGGACATCTGATATATAAAACTTCACCGGGCTTTACATGAATTGGATTATACGTTACAACGTCATGAGTTCGCTCTCCTTTATTACCAAGTGCATTTAGTTTTGAGTAATCACCTTGAAGTTCTCTATTGTAAGGCATTTTTCTTATACTATACTATTATACTATATAAAAATACTAAAATACAAAATACAAAATATAGTATATTATTATATTTTTTATTTTTTTATACTATTTTCATTTTATACTATATTCGTTTATTTTTTTGGTTAGAACTTTGTTTAAAAATCTGTTCATAAAGGTATACCGCTATTGCAGTTGCCAACAACCATACATGCTCACCTATAAATCCTACAACTTGCCCCGCTGTTTTTAAAACAAACGACACAATAGAGCCAATAATACCCGGTAGTGCCATCGCTGCTTTATTACCGAGCCATTTCAATGCACCCGCAACACGTTTAATAACTGCTTTGACTGGGCCACTACCGCTGCTACCGCTACCGCCACCAGCACTTACAATTGGTGGTGATTTCATACCTAATACAATGGATTTGGTAGTTATAACCAAACCAAGTGCTGTTGCCAATAAAACGATAGTAACTCCATTACGTTTGAAAAGAATTACCAGTTTATCTTTAATACTAAGGTTTGGGTCTTTGAGTACTTCTTTCAAAGCAGATGTCTCAGCTAACTTATTGCATAAAGTATCAGTTTCTTTATTATATTTTAAGATATTAATCTGAATTCTACCTAATTCCTGTTTTTCATCTTGCGATAATTCTTCGATTTTTTGTCTGCTTTCCAATTCTTTTTTTCTATCATACAAATCTTCTAAACTTTTGACTGCTGTATCAAGTTCTTTACGTATGACTGTATATTCAGGATTAAGTTCATTCCATTCTTCTATTTTGTTTTCAACCTTACCGATTTCATCTTTATTACCTGCAGTGTCTTTTCTGAGGTAGGTCTGATAGTCTCTTAATTGACCAATCATTGGTGGTGTGAGATCAATAGCTTCAAATTCATCCACATTTAACGGCCCCGGTGGATCCTCTGCAGTGTCTAAGAAAAGTCTATTAGCATCTGCAGTACCAATTTTACTTTTTATTGTACTTTTTGGCTAAAAGTTTACCATTTCTTGTAATCCGTTGATTTTTTATTTTATCATACAACTGTCCATCCTTTCCTACATATGTATTTAATCGCAATTCAGTTCGATTAACACTCACATTGTCACTTTTTTAAATAACTGCATCAATAGTTTCTTCTAACATTTTATTTTTTAATTCAGTAAGTTTATCTCCTGCACCTACCGGGTCTGTGAATGATGTTTCCTGTTCCGTTTCCGCCAGAAAATCCAACGAATCTTGTTCGTAGTCTGTCATTTCAAAGTCTACTCCAGGGTCCCTAGGGTCTTCATAATCTACATTTTCCCTTAAAGGATTAGTATCAAAAGGATCAAAGTCAGCCATCTTATTATATAAATATGTAACTTAAAAATATTGCACCGATTATTATTCCAATCGTTGAATATTCATGAACAACGTCAACGATGTCATGCTCTTGTGTTACTGCTACTTCTGCCACTTCTGCTACATCTGCTACATCTACTGCCGCTACCACTTCAACTGAATCTAGTCGTTGCACTGGATCATCATGACCTTCCATTTCCTTTAATGCTGATTTTTTTACATCATTATTTATGTTGTTATAACCGAACTTCATATCTTCTGTCGCCTGTTGCCACATTCGTATTCAAATTTATAATCATTTTACTCAGAATTAACCATAAAGAAGGAGAAATGGCTAGATCTAACTTTACCCTCGTTGCATTAATTACATTTTGATAACGAGGTATACTATTGGCTATTTACCCAAATACCTTGATCTCAGTTAAATTGCGGCTATAGGTTATTTACCCAAATAGCTTGATCTCAGATAAATATTTTCTTTTGGCTATTTACCCAAATAGCATGATCTCAAATAAATAGTGGCTTTTGGCTATTTTCCCAAATAGCTTGATCCAGCGGCTATTGGCTATTTACAAAAATAGCTCGAACTCAGATGAATAGCGGCTATTTGCTATTTATCAAAATATCACGATCTTAAAAAAAATAGTGGCTATTGGCTATATAAAAAAATAGCTTACTCTCAGATAAATAGTGTCTTTTGGGTATTTTCCAAAATAGCTTGATCCAGCAGGTATTGGTTATTTACAAAAATAGCTCGAAATCAGATAAATAACGGCTATTGGCTTTTTACCAAAATATCATGATTTCAGAAAAATAGCGGCTATTGGCTATTTACCAAAACAGCTCGAACTCAGATAAATAGCGGCTATTGGCTATTACGAAAATATCACGATCTCAGATAAATAGCGGCTAATGGCTATAAACCAAAATAGCTTGATCTAAGATAAATAGCGGCTATTGGCTATTTACCCAAATAGCTTGATCTCAAATAAATAGAGGCTATTGGCTATTACGAAAATATCACGATCTCAGATAAATAGCTTGATCTAAGATAAATAGCGGCTATTGGCTATTTACCCAAATAGCTTGATCTCAGATAAATAGCGGCTATAGGCTATTTACCCAAATAGCTTGATCTCAAATAAATAGCGGATATTGGCTATTTACTCAAATACCTTGATCTCAGATACATAGCGGCTATAGGCTATTTACCCAAATAGCTTGATCTCAGATAAATATCGGCTGTTGGCTATTTACCCAAATAGCTTGATCTCAAATATTAAATAAATAGCGGCTTTTGGTTATTTTCCCAAATAGCTTGATTTCAGATAAATAGCAGATATTGGCTATTTACCAAAATAGCTCGAACTAAGATAAATAGCGGCTATTGGCTTTTTATCAAAATATCACGATCTCAGATAAATAGCAAAATAGCTTGATCTCAGATAATTAGCGGCTATTGGCTATTTTCCAAAATAGTTTAATCTCAGATAAATAACGGATGTTGGCTATTTACCCAAATATCACGATTTCAGATAAATAGCTGCTATTGGCTATATACCAAAATAGCTTGATCTCAGATAAATAGCGGCTATTGGCTATATACCAAAATAGCTTGATCACAAATAAATAGCCGCTATTGGGAATTTACCGTAATAGCTTTATCTCAGTTAAATTGCTGCTATTGGTTAATTTCCCAAATAGCTTGAACCCAGAAAAAAAGCAGCTATTGGCTATTTACCAAAATAGTTTGATCTCAGAAAAATAGCGGCTATTAGCTATTTACCAAAATAACTTAATCTCAGATAAATATCGGCTATTGGTTATTTTCCCAAATAGCTTGAACCCAGAAAAATAGCAGCTATTGGCTATTTACCCAAATAGTTTGATCTCAGATAAATAGCAGCTATTGGCTATTTACCAAAATAGCTTGAACTCTAAGAACTAGTGGCTATTGGTATTTATCGAAATAGCTTGATCTCAGATAAATAGCAGCTATTTGCTCTTTACCCAAATAGCTCGATCTCAGATAAATAGCAGCTATTGGCTATTTATCAAAATAGTTTGAATTCAGATAAATAGCGACTATTGGCTAATTACTCAAATAGCTTGATCTGAGATAAATAGCGGCTATTGGCTATTTACCCAAATAGCTTGATCTCAGATAAATAGCGGCTATAGGTTATTTACCCAAATAGCTTGATCACAAATAAATAGCCGCTATTGGCTATTTACAAAAATAGCTTGATCTCAGATAAATAGCGACTATTGGCTAATTACCCAAATAGCTTGATCTGAGATAAATAGCGGCTATTGGCTATTTACCAAAATAGTTTGATCTCAGATATATAGCAGCTATTGGCTATTTACCCAAATAGCTTGAACTCAGATAAATAGCGGCTGTTGGCTATTTATCCAAATAGTTTGATCTCAGATAAATAGCGACTATTGGCTAATTACCCAAATAGCTTGATCTCAAATAAATAGCGGCTTTTGGGTATTTTCCCAAATAGCTTGATCTCAGATAAATATTGGCAATTGGCTATTTACCAAAATAGCTTGATCTCAAATAAATAGCGGATATTGGCTATTTACTCAAATAGCTTGATCTCAGATAATTAGCGGCTATAGGCTATTTACCCAAATAGCTTGATCTCAGATAAATATCGGCTATTGGCTATTTACCCAAATAGCTCGATCTCAAATATTAAATAAATAGCGGCTTTTGGTTATTTTCCCAAATAGCTTGATTTCAGATAAATAGCAGATATTGGCTATTTACCAAAATAGCTCGAACTAAGATAAATAGCGGCTATTGGCTTTTTATCAAAATCTCACTAACTCAGATAAATAGCAAAATAGCTTGATCTCAGATAATTAGCGGCTACTGGCTATTTTCCAAAATAGTTTGATCTCAGATAAATAACGGATGTTGGCTATTTACCCAAATATCACGATTTCAGATAAATAGTGGCTATTGGCTATATACCAAAATAGCTTGATCTCAGATAAATAGCGACTATTGGCTAATTACCCAAATAGCTTGATCTGAGATAAATAGCGGCTATTGGCTATTTACCAAAAGAGTTTAATCTCAGATTTATAGCAGCTATTGGCTATTTACCCAAATGGCTTCATCTCAAATAAATAGCAGCTTTTGGGTATTTTCCAAGATATGACGATCTCAGATAAATAGTGGCTATTGGCTATATACCAAAATAGCTTGATCTCAGATAAATAGCGGCTTTTGGCTATTTACCAAAATAGCTTGATCTCAGATAAATATCGGCTATTGGCTATTTACCCAAATAGCTTGATCTGAGATAAATAGCGGCTATTGGCTATTTACCCAAATAGCTTGATCTCAGATAAGTAGCTGCTATTGGCTATTTACCCAAATGGCTTCATCTCAAATAAATAGCAGCTTTTGGGTATTTTCCAAGATATGACGATCTCAGATAAATAGTGGCTATTGGCTATATACCAAAATAGCTTGATCTCAGATAAATAGCGGCTTTTGGCTATTTACCAAAATAGCTTGATCTCAGATAAATATCAGCTATTGGCTATTTACCCAAATAGCTTGATCTCAGTTAAATTGCTGCTATCGGCTATTTACCAAAATAACTTGATCTCAGATAAATAGCGGCTATAGGTTATTTACCCAAATAGCTTGATCTCAAATAAATATTTTACATTGGCTATTAACAAAAATAGCTTGATCTCAGATAAGAAGCTGCTATTGGCTATTTACCCAAATACCTTGATCTCAGTTAAATTGCTGCTTTTGGCTATTTACCAAAATAGCTTGATCTCAGATACATAGCGGCTATTGATTATTTACCCAAATAGCTTGATCTCAGATAAATATCGGCTATTGGCTATTTACCAAAACAGTTCAAACTCAGATAAATAGCGTGTATTGGCTATTATGAAAATATCACGATCTCAGATAAATATCAGCTATTGGCTATTTACCAAAACAGTTCAAACTCAGATAAATAGCGACTATTGGCTATTACGAAAATATCACGATCTCAGATAAATAGCAGCTTTTGGGTATTTTCCCAAATAGCTTGATCCAGTGGCTATTGGCTATTTACAAAAATAGCTCGAAATCAGATAAATAGCGGCTATTGGCTATATACCAAAATAATTTGATCTCAGATAAATAGCGGCTATTAGCTATTTACCAAAATAACATGATCTCAGCTAAATAGCGACTATTGGCTATTTACCCAAATAGTTTGATGTCAGATAAATAGCGGCTATTGGCTATTTACCCAAATAGTTTGATCTCAGATATATAGCAGCTATTGGCTATTTACCCAAATAGCTTGATCTCAGATAAATAGCGGCTGTTGGCTATTTATCCAAATAGTTTGATCTCAGATAAATAGCGACTATTGGCTAATTACCCAAATAGCTTGATCTGAGATAAATAGCGGCTATTAGCTATTTACCAAAAGAGTTTAATCTCAGATTTATAGCAGCTATTGGCTATTTACCCAAATAGCTTGATCTCAAATAAATAGCGGCTGTTGGCTATTTATCCAAACAGTTTGATCTCAGATAAATAGCGACTATTGGCTAATTACCCAAATAGCTTGATCTGAGATAAATAGCGGCTATTGGCTATTTACCCAAATAGCTTGATCTCAGATAAGTAGCTGCTATTGGCTATTTACCCAAATGGCTTCATCTCAGTTAAATTGCTGCTATTGGCAATTTGCTAAAATAGCCTGATCTCAGATATCTAGCGGCTAGCTTATTTACGCAAATAGCTTGATCTCAGACAAATTTAGGCTGTTGGCTCTTTACCGAAATAGCTTGATCTCGTATAAATAGCGGCTTTTGGGTATTTTAACAAATAGCTTGATCTCAGATAAAGAGCGGCTTTTGGGTATTTACCCAAATAGCTTGATCTGAAATAAATAACGGCTTTAAGGTATTTACCCAAATAGCTTGAACTCATATAAAAAATGCTGCTATTGGCTATTTACCAAAATAGCTTGATCTCAGATAAACAACAGCTATAGGTTATTTACCCAAATGGCTTGATCTCAGATAAATATTTTCTATTGGCTATTTACACAAATAGCTTGATCTCAGATAAATAGCGGCTTTTGGGTATTTTCTAAAATATGACGATCTCAGATAAATAGCGGCTATTGGCTATATACCAAAATAGCTTGATCTCAGATAAATAGCTTCTGTTGGCTATTTATCCAAATAGTTTGATCTCAGATAAATAGCGACTATTGGCTAATTACCCAAATAGCTTGATCTGAGATAAGTAGCTGCTATTGGCTATTTACCCAAATGACTTCATCTCAGTTAAATTGCTGCTATTGGCAATTTGCTAAAATAGCCTGATCTCAGATACATAGCGGCTAGCTTATTTACGCAAATAGCTTGATCTAAGATGAAATTAGGCTGTTGGCTCTTTACCGAAATAGCTTGATCTCAAATAAATAGCGGCTTTTGGGTATTTTAACAAATAGCTTGATCTCAGATAAATAGCGGCTATTTGTTATTTACCCAAATAGCAAGTTTGATCTGAGATAAATAGCGACTATTGGCTATTTACAAAAATAGATTTATCTCAGATAAGAAGCTGCTATTGGCTATTTACCCAAATACCTTGATCTCAGTTAAATTGCTGCTATTGGCTATTTACCAAAATAGCTTGATCTCAGATAAATAACGGCTATTGGTTATTTTCCCAAATAGCTTGAACCCAGAAAAATAGCGGCTATTGGCTATTTACCAAAGCAGCTTGAACTCAGATAAATAGAAGGCTATTGGCTATTTACCCAAATAGCTTGATCTCAAATAAATAGCGGCTATTGGCTATTACGAAAATATCACGATCTCAGATAAATTGCGGCTAATGGTTATATACCAAAATAGCTTGATCTCAGATAAATAGCGGCTATTGGCTATTTATCAAAACAGCTCGAACTAAGAAAAAGAGCGGTTATTTGCTATTACGAAAATATCACGATGTCAGATACATAGCGACTATAGGTTATTTACCCAAATAGCTTGATCTCAGACAAATATTGGCTATTGTCTATTTACCCAAATAGCTTGATCTCTGATAAATAGTGGCTTTTGGCAATTTACCAAAATAGCTTGATCTCAGATAATATCGGCTATTGGTTATTTACCTAAATAGCTTGATCTCAGTTAAATTGCTACAATTGGTTATTTACCAAAATAGTTGATCTCAGATAAGTAGCTGATATTGGCAATTAACCCAAATACCTTGATCTTAGTTAAATTGCTGCTATTGGCTATTTACCAAAATAGCTTGATCTCAGATACATAGCGGCTATTGGTTCTTTACCCATATAGCTTGATCTCAGATAAATATCGGCTATTGGCTATTTACCCAAATAGCTTGATCACAGATAAATTGCTGCTATTTGCTATTTACCAAAATAGCTTGATCTCAGATAAATTGCAGCTATAGGTTATTTACCCAAATAGCTTGATCTCAGATAAATATCAGCTATTGGCTATTTACCAAAACAGCTCAAACTCAGATAAATAGCGGCTATTGGCTATTACGAAAATATCACGATCTCAGAAAAATAGCGGCTATTGGCTATTTACCAAATTAACTAGATCTCAGATAAATAGCGGCTATTGTCTATATACCAAAATAGCTTGATCACAAATAAATAGCCCCTTTTGGGTATTTACCAAAATAGCTTGATCTCAGTTAAATTGCTGCTATTGGCTATTTACCCAAATAGCTTGATCTGAGATAAATAACGGCTATTGGTTATTTTCCCAAATAGCTTGATCTCAAATAAATAGCGGCTATTGGCTATTTACCCAAATAGCTTGAACCCAGAAAAATAGCGGCTATTGGCTATTTACCAAAACAGCTTGAACTCAGATAAATAGCGACTATTGGCTATTTACCCAAATAGCTTGATCTCAAATAAATAGCGGCTATTGGCTATTACGAAAATATCACGATCTCAGATAAATTGCGGCTAATGGTTATATACCTTAATAGCTTGATCTCAGATAAATAGCGGCTATTGGCTATTTATCAAAACAGCTCGAACTAAGAAAAAGAGCGGTTATTTGCTATTACGAAAATATCAGGATGTCAGATACATAGCGACTATAGGTTATTTACCCAAATAGCTTGATCTCAGACAAATATTGGCTATTGTCTATTTACCCAAATAGCTTGATCTCTGATAAATAGTGGCTTTTGGCAATTTACCAAAATAGCTTGATCTCAGATAATATCGGCTATTGGTTATTTACCTAAATAGCTTGATCTCAGTTAATTGCTACAATTGGTTATTTACCAAAATAGCTTGATCTCAGATAAGTAGCTGATATTGGCAATTTACCCAAATACCTTGATCTTAGTTAAATTGCTGCTATTGGCTATTTACCAAAATAGCTTGATCTCAGATACATAGCGGCTATTGGTTCTTTACCCATATAGCTTGATCTCAGATAAATATCGGCTATTGGCTATTTACCCAAATAGCTTGATCACAGATAAATTGCTGCTATTAGCTATTTACCCAAATAGCTTGATCACAGATGAATTGCTGCTATTTGCTATTTACCAAAATAGCTTGATCTCATATAAATATCAGCTATTGGCTATTTACCAAAACAGCTCAAACTCAGATAAATAGCGGCTATTGGCTATTACGAAAATATCACGATCTCAGATAAATAGCGGCTTTTGGGTATTTTCCCAAATAGCTTGATCCAGCGGCTATTCGCTATTTACAAAAATAGCTCGAAATCGGATAAATAGCGGATATTGGCTATTTACCCAAATAACCTGATCTCAAATAAATAGCTGGTTTTGGGTATTTACCCAAATAGCTTGATCTGAAAAAAATAGCGGCTTTAAGGTATTTACCAAAATAGATTGATCTTAGGTAAATAGCTGCTATTGGCAATTAACCCAAATAGCTTGATCTCAGTTAAATTGCTGCTAATGGCTATTTACAAAAATAGCTTGATCTGAGATAAATAGCGGCTATAGGTTTTTTACCCAAATACATTGATTTGAAATAAATAGCAGCTTTAAGGTCTTTACCCAAATAGCTTGGTCTCAAATAAATAGCGGCTTTTGGGTATTTTCCCAAATAGCTTGATCTCAGATAAATAGAGGCTATTGGCTATTTACCCCATAGCTTGATCACAGATAAATAGCGGCTATAGGTTTTTTTACCCAAATAGCTTGATTTCAAATAAAAAAATTCTATTTACTATTTATCCAAATAGCTTGATCTCTAATAAATAGCTGCTTTTGGGTATTTTCCCAATTAACTTGATCAAGCAGCTATTGGCTATTTATCAAAACAGCTCGAACTAAGAAAAAGAGCAAATATTTGCTATTACGAAAATATCAGGATGTCAGATACATAGCGACTATAGGTTATTTACCCAAATAGCTTGATCTCAGACAAATATTGGCTATTGGTTATTTACCTAAATAGCTTGATCTCAGTTAAATTGCTACAATTGGTTATTTACCAAAATAGCTTGATCTCAGATAAGTAGCTGATATTGGCAATTTACTCAAATACCTTGATCTTAGTTAAATTGCTGCTATTGGCTATTTACCAAAATAGCTTGATCTCAGATACATAGCGGCTATTGGATCTTTACCCATATAGCTTGATCTCAGATAAATGTCGGCTATTGGCCATTCACCCAAATAGCTTGATCACAGATAAATTGCTGCTATTTGGTATTTACCCAAATAGCTTGATCTCAGATAAATATCGGCTATTGGATCTATACCCATATAGCTTGATCTCAGATAAATGTCGGCTATTGGCTATTCACCCAAATAGCTTGATCACAGATAAATTGCTGCTATTTGGTATTTACCCAAATAGCTTGATCTCAGATAAATAGCGGATATTGGCTATTTACCCAAATAACCTGTTCTCAAATAAATAGCTGGTTTTGGGTATTTACCCAAATAGCTTGATCTGAAATAAATAGCGGCTTTAAGGTAGTTACCAAAATAGATTGATCTTAGGTAAATAGCTGCTATTGGCAATTTACCCAAATAGCTTGATCTCAGTTAAATTGCTGCTAATGGCTATTTACAAAAATAGCTTGATCTGAGATAAATAGCGGCTATAGGTTTTTTACCCAAATACATTGATTTGAAATAAATAGCAGCTTTAAGGTATTTACCCAAATAGCTTGGTCTCAAATAAATAGCGGCTTTTGGGTATTTTCCCAAATAGCTTGATCTCAGATAAATAGAGGTTATTGGCTATTTACCCCATAGCTTGATCACAGATAAATAGCGGCTATAGGTTTTTTTACCCAAATAGCTTGATTTCAAATAAAAAATTTATATTTGCTATTTACCCAAATAGCTTCATCTCTAATAAATAGCTGCTTTTGGGTATTTTCCCAATTAACTTGATCAAGCAGCTATTGGCTATTTATCAAAACAGCTCGAAGTAAGAAAAAGAGCGGTTATTTGCTATTACGAAAATATCAGGATGTCAGATACATAGCGACTATAGGTTATTTACCCAAATAGCTTGATCTCAGACAAATATTGGCTATTGTCTATTTACCCAAATAGCTTGATCTCTAATAAATAGTGGCTTTTGGCAATTTACCAAAATAGCTTGATCTCAGATAATATCGGCTATTGGTTATTTACCTAAATAGCTTGATCTCAGTTAAATTGCTACAATTGGTTATTTACCAAAATAGCTTGATCTCAGATAAGTAGCTGATATTGGCAATTTACCCAAATACCTTGATCTTAGTTAAATTGCTGCTATTGGCTATTTACCAAAATAGCTTGATCTCAGATACATAGCGGCTATTGGTTCTTTACCCATATAGCTTGATCTCAGATAAATATCGGCTATTGGCTATTTACCCAAATAGCTTGATCACAGATAAATTGCTGCTATTTGCTATTTACCAAAATAGCTTGATCTCAGATAAATTGCGGCTATAGGTTCTTTACCCATATAGCTTGATTTCAGATAAATATCGGCTATTGGCTGTTTACCCAAATAGCTTGATCACAGATAAATTGCTGCTATTTGCTATTTACCAAAATAGCTTGATCTCATATAAATATCAGCTATTGGCTATTTACCAAAACAGCTCAAACTCAGATAAATAGCGGCTATTGGCTATTACGAAAATATCACGATCTCAGATATATAGCGGCTTTTGGGTATTTTCCCAAATAGCTTGATCCAGCGGCTATTGGCTATTTACAAAAAAAGCTCGAAATCAGATAAATAGCGGCTATTGGCTATTTACCAAAATATCACGATTTCAGATAAATAGCGGCAATTGGCTATATACCAAATTAACTAGATCTCAGATAAATAGCGGCTATTGTCTATATTCCAAAATAGCTTGATCACAAATAAATAGCCGCTTTTGGGTATTTACCAAAATTGATTGATCTTAGGTAAATAGCTGCTATTGGCAATTTACCCAAATAGCTTGATCTCAGTTAAATTGCTGCTAATGGCTATTTACAAAAATAGCTTGATCTGAGATAAATAGCGGCTATAGGTTTTTTACCCAAATACATTGATTTGAAATAAATAGCAGCTTTAAGGTATTTACCCAAATAGCTTGGTCTCAAATAAATAGCGGCTTTTGGGTATTTTCCCAAATAGCTTGATCTCAGATAAATAGAGGCTATTGGCTATTTACCCCATAGCTTGATCACAGATAAATAGCGGCTATAGGTTTTTTTACCCAAATAGCTTGATTTCAAATAAAAATTTTCTATTTGCTATTTACCCAAATAGCTTGATCTCAGATAAATAGCGGCTATAGGTTATTTACTCAAATAGCTTGATCTCAGATAAATATCAGCTATTGTCTATTTACCAAAACAGCTCAAACTCAGATAAATAGCGTCTATTGGCTATTACGAAAATATCACGATCTCAGATAAATAGCGGCTTTTGGGTATTTTCCCAAATAGCTTGATCCAGCAGCTATTGGCTATTTACAAAAAAAGCTCGAAATCAGATAAATAGCTGCTATTGGCTATTTACCAAAATATCACGATTTCAGATAAATAGTGGCAATTGGCTATATACCAAATTAAATAGATCTCAGATAAATAGTGGCTATTGTCTATATTCCAAAATAGCTTGATCACAAATAAATAGCCGCTTTTGGGTATTTACCAAAATAGCTTGATCTCAGTTAAATTGCTGCTATTGGCTATTTACCCAAATAGCTTGATCTGAGATAAATAACGGCTATTGGTTATTTTCCCAAATAGCTTGAACCCAGAAAAATAGCGGCTATTGGCTATATACCAAAATAGCTTGATCTCAGATAAGAAGCTGCTATAGGCTATTTACCCAAATACCTTGATTTCAGTTAAATTGCTGCTATTGGTTATTTACCCAAATAGCTTGATCTCATATAAAAAGCTGCTATAGGCTATTGACCCAAATACCTTGATCTCAGTTAAATTGCTGCTATCGGTTATTTACCCAAATAGCTTGATCTCAGATAAATATCGGCTATTGGCTATTTACCTAAATAGCTTGATCACAGATAAATTGCTGCTATTTGCTATTTACCAAACTAGCTTGATCTCAGATAAATTGCGGCTATAGGTTCTTTACCCATATAGCTTGATTTCAGATAAATATCGGCTATTGGCTATTTACCCAAATAGCTTGATCTCAGATAAATTGCTGCTATTTGCTATTTACCAAAATAGCTTGATCTCATATGAATATCAGCTATTGGCTATTTACCAAAACAGCTCAAACTCAGATAAATAGCGGCTATTGGCTATTACGAAAATATCACGATCTCAGATAAATAGCGGCTTTTGGGTATTTTCCCAAATAGCTTGATCCAGCGGCTATTGGCTATTTACAAAAAAAAGCTCGAAATCAGATAAATAGCGGCTATTGGCTATTTACCAAAATATCACGATTTCAGATAAATAGCGGCAATTGGCTATATACCAAATTAACTAGATCTCAGATAAATAGCGGCTATTGTCTATATTCCAAAATAGCTTGATCACAAATAAATAGCCGCTTTTGGGTATTTACCAAAATTGATTGATCTTAGGTGAATAGCTGCTATTGGCATTTTACCCAAATAGCTTGATCTCAGTTAAATTGCTGCTAATGGCTATTTACAAAAATAGCTTGATCTGAGATAAATAGCGGCTATAGGTTTTTTACCCAAATACATTGATTTGAAATAAATAGCAGCTTTAAGGTATTTACCCAAATAGCTTGGTCTCAAATAAATAGCGGCTTTTGGGTATTTTCCCAAATAGCTTGATCTCAGATAAATAGAGGCTATTGGCTATTTACCCCATAGCTTGATCACAGATAAATAGCGGCTATAGGTTTTTTTACCCAAATAGCTTGATTTCAAATAAAAATGTTCTATTTGCTATTTACCCAAATAGCTTGATCTCAGATAAATAGCGGCTATAGGTTATTTACTCAAATAGCTTGATCTCAGATAAATATCAGCTATTGTCTATTTACCAAAACAGCTCAAACTCAGATAAATAGCGTCTATTGGCTATTACGAAAATATCACGATCTCAGATAAATAGCGGCTATTGGCTATTTACCAAAATATCACGATTTCAGATAAATAGCGGCAATTGGCTATATACCAAATTAACTAGATCTCAGATAAATAGCGGCTATTGTCTATATTCCAAAATAGCTTGATCACAAATAAATAGCCGCTTTTGGGTATTTACCAAAATTGATTGATCTTAGGTGAATAGCTGCTATTGGCATTTTACCCAAATAGCTTGATCTCAGTTAAATTGCTGCTAATGGCTATTTACAAAAATAGCTTGATCTGAGATAAATAGCGGCTATAGGTTTTTTACCCAAATACATTGATTTGAAATAAATAGCAGCTTTAAGGTATTTACCCAAATAGCTTGGTCTCAAATAAATAGCGGCTTTTGGGTATTTTCCCAAATAGCTTGATCTCAGATAAATAGAGGCTATTGGCTATTTACCCCATAGCTTGATCACAGATAAATAGCGGCTATAGGTTTTTTTACCCAAATAGCTTGATTTCAAATAAAAATTTTCTATTTGCTATTTACCCAAATAGCTTGATCTCAGATAAATAGCGGCTATAGGTTATTTACTCAAATAGCTTGATCTCAGATAAATATCAGCTATTGGCTATTTACCAAAACAGCTCAAACTCAGATAAATAGCGGCTATTGGCTATTACGAAAATATCACGATCTCAGATAAATAGCGGCTTTTGGGTATTTTCCCAAATAGCTTGATCCAGCGGCTATTGGCTATTTACAAAAAAAGCTCGAAATCAGATAAATAGCTGCTATTGGCTATTTACCAAAATATCACGATTTCAGATAAATAGTGGCAGTTGGCTATATATCAAATTAACTAGATCTCAGATAAATAGCGGCTATTGTCTATATTCCAAAATAGCTTGATCACAAATAAATAGCCGCTTTTGGGTATTTACCAAAATAGCTTGATCTCAGTTAAATTGCTGCTATTGGCTATTTACCCAAATAGCTTGATCTGAGATAAATAACGGCTATTGGTTATTTTCCCAAATAGCTTGAACCCAGAAAAATAGCGGCTATTGGCTATATACCAAAATAGCTTGATCTCAGATAAGAAGCTGCTATAGGCTATTTACCCAAATACCTTGATCTCAGTTAAATTGCTGCTATTGGTTATTTACCCAAATAGCTTCATCTCATATAAAAAGCTGCTATAGGCTATTGACCCAAATACCTTGATCTCAGTTAAATTGCTGCTATTGGCTATTTACCAAAATAGCTTGATCTCAGATACATAGCGGCTATTGGTTCTTTACCCATATAGCTTGATCTCAGATAAATATCGGCTATTGGCTATTTACCCAAATAGCTTGATCACAGATAAATTGCTGCTATTTGCTATTTACCAAAATAGCTTGATCTCAGATAAATTGCGGCTATAGGTTCTTTACCCATATAGCTTGATTTCAGATAAATATCGGCTATTGGCTATTTACCCAAATAGCTTGATCACAGATAAATTGCTGCTATTTGCTATTTACCAAAATAGATTGATCTCATATAAATATCAGCTATTGGCTATTTACCAAAACAGCTCAAACTCAGATAAATAGCGGCTATTGGCTATTACGAAAATATCACGATCTCAGATAAATAGCGGCTTTTGGGTATTTTCCCAAATAGCTTGATCCAGCGGCTATTGGCTATTTACCAAAAAAGCTCGAAATCAGATGAATAGCGGCTATTGGCTATTTACCAAAATATCACGATTTCAGATAAATAGCGGCAATTGGCTATATACCAAATTAACTAGATCTCAGATAAATAGCGGCTATTGTCTATATTCCAAAATAGCTTGATCACAAATAAATAGCCGCTTTTGGGTATTTACCAAAATTGATTGATCTTAGGTAAATAGCTGCTATTGGCAATTTACCCAAATAGCTTGATCTCAGTTAAATTGCTGCTAATGGCTATTTACAAAAATAGCTTGATCTGAGATAAATAGCGGCTATAGGTTTTTTACCCAAATACATTGATTTGAAATAAATAGCAGCTTTAAGGTATTTACCCAAATAGCTTGGTCTCAAATAAATAGCGGCTTTTGGGTATTTTCCCAAATAGCTTGATCTCAGATAAATAGAGGCTATTGGCTATTTACCCCATAGCTTGATCACAGATAAATAGCGGCTATAGGTTTTTTTACCCAAATAGCTTGATTTCAAATAAAAATTTTCTATTTGCTATTTACCCAAATAGCTTGATCTCAGATAAATAGCGGCTATAGGTTATTTACTCAAATAGCTTGATCTCAGATAAATATCAGCTATTGTCTATTTACCAAAACAGCTCAAACTCAGATAAATAGCGTCTATTGGCTATTACGAAAATATCACGATCTCAGATAAATAGCGGCTTTTGGGTATTTTCCCAAATAGCTTGATCCAGCGGCTATTGGCTATTTACAAAAAAAAGCTCGAAATCAGATAAATAGCGGCTATTGGCTATTTACCAAAATATCACGATTTCAGATAAATAGCGGCAATTGGCTATATACCAAATTAACTAGATCTCAGATAAATAGCGGCTATTGTCTATATTCCAAAATAGCTTGATCACAAATAAATAGCCGCTTTTGGGTATTTACCAAAATTGATTGATCTTAGGTAAATAGCTGCTATTGGCATTTTACCCAAATAGCTTGATCTCAGTTAAATTGCTGCTAATGGCTATTTACAAAAATAGCTTGATCTGAGATAAATAGCGGCTATAGGTTTTTTACCCAAATACATTGATTTGAAATAAATAGCAGCTTTAAGGTATTTACCCAAATAGCTTGGTCTCAAATAAATAGCGGCTTTTGGGTATTTTCCCAAATAGCTTGATCTCAGATAAATAGAGGCTATTGGCTATTTACCCCATAGCTTGATCACAGATAAATAGCGGCTATAGGTTTTTTTTACCCAAATAGCTTGATTTCAAATAAAAATTTTCTATTTGCTATTTACCCAAATAGCTTGATCTCAGATAAATAGCGGCTATAGGTTATTTACTCAAATAGCTTGATCTCAGATAAATATCAGCTATTGGCTATTTACCAAAACAGCTCAAACTCAGATAAATAGCGGCTATTGGCTATTACGAAAATATCACGATCTCAGATAAATAGCGGCTTTTGGGTATTTTCCCAAATAGCTTGATCCAGCGGCTATTGGCTATTTACAAAAAAAGCTCGAAATCAGATAAATAGCTGCTATTGGCTATTTACCAAAATATCACGATTTCAGATAAATAGTGGCAGTTGGCTATATATCAAATTAACTAGATCTCAGATAAATAGCGGCTATTGTCTATATTCCAAAATAGCTTGATCACAAATAAATAGCCGCTTTTGGGTATTTACCAAAATAGCTTGATCTCAGTTAAATTGCTGCTATTGGCTATTTACCCAAATAGCTTGATCTGAGATAAATAACGGCTATTGGTTATTTTCCCAAATAGCTTGAACCCAGAAAAATAGCGGCTATTGGCTATATACCAAAATAGCTTGATCTCAGATAAGAAGCTGCTATAGGCTATTTACCCAAATACCTTGATCTCAGTTAAATTGCTGCTATTGGTTATTTACCCAAATAGCTTCATCTCATATAAAAAGCTGCTATAGGCTATTGACCCAAATACCTTGATCTCAGTTAAATTGCTGCTATTGGCTATTTACCAAAATAGCTTGATCTCAGATACATAGCGGCTATTGGTTCTTTACCCATATAGCTTGATCTCAGATAAATATCGGCTATTGGCTATTTACCCAAATAGCTTGATCACAGATAAATTGCTGCTATTTGCTATTTACCAAAATAGCTTGATCTCAGATAAATTGCGGCTATAGGTTCTTTACCCATACAGCTTGATTTCAGATAAATATCGGCTATTGGCTATTTACCCAAATAGCTTGATCACAGATAAATTGCTGCTATTTGCTATTTACCAAAATAGATTGATCTCATATAAATATCAGCTATTGGCTATTTACCAAAACAGCTCAAACTCAGATAAATAGCGGCTATTGGCTATTACGAAAATATCACGATCTCAGATAAATAGCGGCTTTTGGGTATTTTCCCAAATAGCTTGATCCAGCGGCTATTGGCTATTTACCAAAAAAGCTCGAAATCAGATAAATAGCGGCTATTGGCTATTTACCAAAATATCACGATTTCAGATAAATAGCGGCAATTGGCTATATACCAAATTAACTAGATCTCAGATAAATAGCGGCTATTGTCTATATTCCAAAATAGCTTGATCACAAATAAATAGCCGCTTTAAGGTATTTACCCAAATAGCTTGGTCTCAAATAAATAGCGGCTTTTGGGTATTTTCCCAAATAGCTTGATCTCAGATAAATAGAGGCTATTGGCTATTTACCCCATAGCTTGATCACAGATAAATAGCGGCTATAGGTTTTTTTACCCAAATACCTTGATTTCAAATAAAAATTTTCTATTTGCTATTTACCCAAATAGCTTGATCTCAGATAAATAGCGGCTATAGGTTATTTACTCAAATAGCTTGATCTCAGATAAATATCAGCTATTGGCTATTTACCAAAACAGCTCAAACTCAGATAAATAGCGGCTATTGGCTATTACGAAAATATCACGATCTCAGATAAATAGCGGCTTTTGGGTATTTTCCCAAATAGCTTGATCCAGCGGCTATTGGCTATTTACAAAAAAAGCTCGAAATCAGATAAATAGCGGCTATTGGCTATTTACCAAAATATCACGATTTCAGATAAATAGTGGCAATTGGCTATATACCAAATTAACTAGATCTCAGATAAATAGCGGCTATTGTCTATATTCCAAAATAGCTTGATCACAAATAAATAGCCGCTTTTGGGTATTTACCAAAATAGCTTGATCTCAGTTAAATTGCTGCTATTGGCTATTTACCCAAATAGCTTGATCTGAGATAAATAACGGCTATTGGTTATTTTCCCAAATAGCTTGAACCCAGAAAAATAGCGGCTATTGGCTATATACCAAAATAGCTTGATCTCAGATAAGAAGCTGCTATAGGCTATTTACCCAAATACCTTGATCTCAGTTAAATTGCTGCTATTGGTTATTTACCCAAATAGCTTCATCTCATATAAAAAGCTGCTATAGGCTATTGACCCAAATACCTTGATCTCAGTTAAATTGCTGCTATTGGCTATTTACCAAAATAGCTTGATCTCAGATACATAGCGGCTATTGGTTCTTTACCCATATAGCTTGATCTCAGATAAATATCGGCTATTGGCTATTTACCAAAATAGCTTGATCACAGATAAATTGCTGCTATTTGCTATTTACCAAAATAGCTTGATCTCAGATAAATTGCGGCTATAGGTTCTTTACCCATATAGCTTGATTTCAGATAAATATTGGCTATTGGCTATTTACCCAAATAGCTTGATCACAGATAAATTGCTGCTATTTGCTATTTACCAAAATAGAATGATCTAATATAAATATCAGCTATTGGCTATTTACCAAAACAGCTCAAACTCAGATAAATAGCGGCTATTGGCTATTACGAAAATATCACGATCTCAGATAAATAGCGGCTTTTGGGTATTTTCCCAAATAGCTTGATCCAGCGGCTATTGGCTATTTACCAAAAAAGCTCGAAATCAGATAAATAGCGGCTATTGGCTATTTACCAAAATATCACGATTTCAGATAAATAGCGGCAATTGGCTATATACCAAATTAACTAGATCTCAGATAAATAGCGGCTATTGTCTATATTCCAAAATAGCTTGATCACAAATAAATAGCCGCTTTTGGGTATTTACCAAAATTGATTGATCTTAGGTAAATAGCTGCTATTGGCAATTTACCCAAATAGCTTGATCTCAGTTAAATTGCTGCTAATGGCTATTTACAAAAATAGCTTGATCTGAGATAAATAGCGGCTATAGGTTTTTTACCCAAATACATTGATTTGAAATAAATAGCAGCTTTAAGGTATTTACCCAAATAGCTTGGTCTCAAATAAATAGCGGCTTTTGGGTATTTTCCCAAATAGCTTGATCTCAGATAAATAGAGGCTATTGGCTATTTACCCCATAGCTTGATCACAGATAAATAGCGGCTATAGGTTTTTTTACCCAAATACCTTGATTTCAAATAAAAATTTTCTATTTGCTATTTACCCAAATAGCTTGATCTCAGATAAATAGCGGCTATAGGTTATTTACTCAAATAGCTTGATCTCAGATAAATATCAGCTATTGGCTATTTACCAAAACAGCTCAAACTCAGATAAATAGCGGCTATTGGCTATTACGAAAATATCACGATCTCAGATAAATAGCGGCTTTTGGGTATTTTCCCAAATAGCTTGATCCAGCGGCTATTGGCTATTTACAAAAAAAGCTCGAAATCAGATAAATAGCTGCTATTGGCTATTTACCAAAATATCACGATTTCAGATAAATAGTGGCAATTGGCTATATACCAAATTAACTAGATCTCAGATAAATAGCGGCTATTGTCTATATTCCAAAATAGCTTGATCACAAATAAATAGCCGCTTTTGGGTATTTACCAAAATAGCTTGATCTCAGTTAAATTGCTGCTATTGGCTATTTACCCAAATAGCTTGATCTGAGATAAATAATGGCTATTGGTTATTTTCCCAAATAGCTTGAACCCAGTAAAATAGCGGCTATTGGCTATATACCAAAATAGCTTGATCTCAGATAAGAAGCTGCTATAGGCTATTTACCCAAATACCTTGATCTCAGTTAAATTGCTGCTATTGGTTATTTACCCAAATACCTAGATCTCATATAAAAAGCTGCTATAGGCTATTGACCCAAATACCTTGATCTCAGTTAAATTGCTGCTATCGGTTATTTACCCAAATAGCTTGATCTCAGTTAAATTGCTGCTATTGGTTATTTACCCAAATAGCTTGATCTCAGATAAATAGCGGATATTGGCTATTTACCCAAATAACTTGATCTCAAATAAATAGCTGGTTTTGGGTATTTACCCAAATAGCTTGATCTGAAATAAATAGCGGCTTTAAGGTATTTACCAAAATAGATTGATCTTAGGTAAATAGCTCCTATTGGCAATTTACCCAAATAGCTTGATCTCAGTTAAATTGCTGCTAATGGCTATTTACAAAAATAGCTTGATCTGAGATAAATAGCGGCTATAGGTTTTTTACCCAAATACATTGATTTGATATAAATAGCAGCTTTAAGGTATTTACCCAAATAGCTTGTTCTAAAATAAATAGCGGCTTTTGGGTATTTTCCCAAATAGCTTGATCTCAGATAAATAGAGGCTATTGGCTATTTACCCCAATAGATTGATCACAGATAAATAGCGGCTATAGGTTTTTTTACCCAAATAGCTTGATTTCAAATAAAAATTTTCAATTTACTATTTACCCAAATAGCTTGATCTCTAATAAATAGCTGCTTTTGGGTATTTTCCCAATTAACTTGATCAAGCAGCTATTGGCTATTTATCAAAACAGCTCGAACTAAGAAAAAGAGCGGTTATTTGCTATTACGAAAATATCAGGATGTCAGATACATAGCGACTATAGGTTATTTACCCAAATAGCTTGATCTCAGACAAATATTGGCTATTGTCTATTTACCCAAATAGCTTGATCTCTAATAAATAGTGGCTTTTGGCAATTTACCAAAATAGCTTGATCTCAGATAATATTGGCTATTGGTTATTTACCTAAATAGCTTGATCTCAGTTAAATTGCTACAATTGGTTATTTACCAAAATAGCTTGATCTCAGATAAGTAGCTGATATTGGCAATTTACCCAAATACATTGATCTTAGTTAAATTGCTGCTATTGGCTATTTACCAAAATAGCTTGATCTCAGATACATAGCGGCTATTGGTTCTTTACCCAAATAGATTGATCACAGATAAATTGCTGCTATTTGCTATTTACCAAAATAGCTTGATCTCAGATAAATTGCGGCTATAGGTTCTTTACCCATATAGCTTGATATCAGATAAATATCGGCTATTGGCTATTTACCCAAATAGCTTGATCACAGATTTATTGCTGCAATATGCTATTTACCAAAATAGCTTGATCTCAGATAAATAGCGGCTATTCGCTATTACGAAAATATCACGATCTCAGATAAATAGCGGCTTTTGGGTATTTTCCCAAATAGCTTGATCCAGCGTCTATTGGCTATTTACAAAAAAAGCTCGAAATCAGATAAATAGCGGCTATTGGCTATTTACCAAAATATCACGATTTTAGATAAATAGCGGTATTTACCCCATAGCTTGATCACAGATAAATAGCGGCTATAGGTTTTTTTACCCAAATAGCTTGATTTCAAATAAAAAATTTCTATTTGCTATTTATCCAAATAGCTTGATCTCTAATAAATAGCTGCTTTTGGGTATTTTCCCAATTAACTTGATCAAGCAGCTATTGGCTATTTATCAAAACAGCTCGAACTAAGAAAAAGAGAGGTTATTTGCTATTACGAAAATATCAGAATGTCATATACATAGCGACTATAGATTATTTACCTAAATAGCTTGATCTCAGTTAAATTGCTGCTATTTGCTATTTACCAAAATAGCTTGATCTCAGATAAATAGCGGCTATAGGTTATTTACCCAAATAGCTTGATCTCAGATAAATATCAGCTATTGGCTATTTACCAAAACAGCTCAAACTCAGATAAATAGCGGCTATTGGCTATTACGAAAATATCACGATCTCAGATAAATAGCGGCTTTTGGGTATTTTCCCAAATAGCTTGATCCAGCGGCTATTGGCTATTTACAAAAAAAGCTCGAAATCAGATAAATAGCGGCTATTGGCTATTTACCAAAATATCACGATTTCAGATAAATAGCGGCAATTGGTTATATATCAAATTAACTAGATCTCAGATAAATAGCGGCTATTGTCTATATACCAAAATAGCTTGATCACAAATAAATAGCCGCTTTTGGGTATTTACCAAAATAGCTTGATCTCAGTTAAATTGCTGCTATTGGCTATTTACCCAAATAGCTTGATCTGAGATAAATAACGGCTATTGGTTATTTTCCCAAATAGCTTGAACCCAGAAAAATAGCGGCTATTGGCTATATACCAAAATAGCTTGATCTCAGATAAGAAGCTGCTATAGGCTATTTACCCAAATACCTTGATCTCAGTTAAATTGCTGCTATTGGTTATTTACCCAAATAGCTTGATCTCAGTTAAATTGCTGCTAATGGCTATTTACAAAAATAGCTTAATCTGAGATAAATAGCGGCTATAGGTTTTTTACCCAAATACATTGATTTGATATAAATAGCAGCTTTAAGGTATTTACCCAAATAGCTTGTTCTAAAATAAATAGCGGCTTTTGGGTATTTTCCCAAATAGCTTGATCTCAGATAAATAGAGGCTATTGGCTATTTACCCCAATAGCTTGATCACAGATAAATAGCGGCTATAGGTTTTTTTACCCAAATAGCTTGATTTCAAATAAAAAATTTCAATTTACTATTTACCCAAATAGCTTGATCTCTAATAAATAGCTGCTTTTGGGTATTTTCCCAATTAACTTGATCAAGCAGCTATTGGCTATTTATCAAAACAGCTCGAACTAAGAAAAAGAGCGGTTATTTGCTATTACGAAAATATCAGGATGTCAGATACATAGCGACTATAGGTTATTTACCCAAATAGCTTGATCTCAGACAAATATTGGCTATTGTCTATTTACCCAAATAGCTTGATCTCTAATAAATAGTGGCTTTTGGCAATTTACCAAAATAGCTTGATCTCAGATAATATTGGCTATTGGTTATTTACCTAAATAGCTTGATCTCAGTTAAATTGCTACAATTGGTTATTTACCAAAATAGCTTGATCTCAGATAAGTAGCTGATATTGGCAATTTACCCAAATACATTGATCTTAGTTAAATTGCTGCTATTGGCTATTTACCAAAATAGCTTGATCTCAGATACATAGCGGCTATTGGTTCTTTACCCAAATAGCTTGATCACAGATAAATTGCTGCTATTTGCTATTTACCAAAATAGCTTGATCTCAGATAAATTGCGGCTATAGGTTCTTTACCCATATAGCTTGATATCAGATAAATATCGGCTATTGGCTATTTACCCAAATAGCTTGATCACAGATTTATTGCTGCTATATGCTATTTACCAAAATAGCTTGATCTCAGATAAATAGCGGCTATTCGCTATTACGAAAATATCACGATCTCAGATAAATAGCGGCTTTTGGGTATTTTCCCAAATAGCTTGATCCAGCGTCTATTGGCTATTTACAAAAAAAGCTCGAAATCAGATAAATAGCGGCTATTGGCTATTTACCAAAATATCACGATTTTAGATAAATAGCGGTATTTACCCCATAGCTTGATCACAGATAAATAGCGGCTATAGGTTTTTTTACCCAAATAGCTTGATTTCAAATAAAAAATTTCTATTTGCTATTTATCCAAATAGCTTGATCTCTAATAAATAGCTGCTTTTGGGTATTTTCCCAATTAACTTGATCAAGCAGCTATTGGCTATTTATCAAAACAGCTCGAACTAAGAAAAAGAGAGGTTATTTGCTATTACGAAAATATCAGAATGTCATATACATAGCGACTATAGGTTATTTACCTAAATAGCTTGATCTCAGTTAAATTGCTGCTATTTGCTATTTACCAAAATAGCTTGATCTCAGATAAATAGCGGCTATAGGTTATTTACCCAAATAGCTTGATCTCAGATAAATATCAGCTATTGGCTATTTACCAAAACAGCTCAAACTCAGATAAATAGCGGCTATTGGCTATTACGAAAATATCACGATCTCAGATAAATAGCGGCTTTTGGGTATTTTCCCAAATAGCTTGATCCAGCGGCTATTGGCTATTTACAAAAAAAGCTCGAAATCAGATAAATAGCGGCTATTGGCTATTTACCAAAATATCACGATTTCAGATAAATAGCAGCAATTGGTTATATATCAAATTAACTAGATCTCAGATAAATAGCGGCTATTGTCTATATACCAAAATAGCTTGATCACAAATAAATAGCCGCTTTTGGGTATTTACCAAAATAGCTTTTGGTAAATTGTCAGTTAAATTGCTGCTATTGGCTATTTACCCAAATAGCTTGATCTGAGATAAATAACGGCTATTGGTTATTTTCCCAAATAGCTTGAACCCAGAAAAATAGCGGCTATTGGCTATATACCAAAATAGCTTGATCTCAGATAAGAAGCTGCTATAGGCTATTTACCCAAATACCTTGATCTCAGTTAAATTGCTGCTATTGGTTATTTACCCAAATAGCTTGATCTCATATAAAAAGCTGCTATAGGCTATTGACCCAAATACCTTGATCTCAGTTAAATTGCTGCTATCGGTTATTTACCCAAATAGCTTGATCTCAGTTAAATTGCTGCTATTTGTTATTTACCCAAATAGCTTGATCTCAGATAAATAGCGGATATTGGCTATTTACCCAAATAACTTGATCTCAAATAAATAGCTGGTTTTGGGTATTTACCCAAATAGCTTGATCTGAAATAAATAGCGGCTTTAAGGTATTTACCAAAATTGATTGATCTTAGGTAAATAGCTGCTATTGGCAATTTACCCAAATAGCTTGATCTCAGTTAAATTGCTGCTAATGGCTATTTACAAAAATAGCTTGATCTGAGATAAATAGCGGCTATAGGTTTTTTACCCAAATACATTGATTTGACATAAATAGCAGCTTTAAGGTATTTACCCAAATAGCTTGTTCTAAAATAAATAGCGGCTTTTGGGTATTTTCCCAAATAGCTTGATCTCAGATAAATAGAGGCTATTGGTTATTTACCCCAATAGCTTGATCACAGATAAATAGCGGCTATAGGTTTTTTTACCCAAATAGCTTGATTTCAAATAAAAATTTTCAATTTACTATTTACCCAAATAGCTTGATCTCTAATAAATAGCTGCTTTTGGGTATTTTCCCAATTAACTTGATCAAGCAGCTATTGGCTATTTATCAAAACAGCTCGAACTAAGAAAAAGAGCGGTTATTTGCTATTACGAAAATATCAGGATGTCAGATACATAGCGACTATAGGTTATTTACCCAAATAGCTTGATCTCAGACAAATATTGGCTATTGTCTATTTACCCAAATAGCTTGATCTCTAATAAATAGTGGCTTTTGGAAATTTACCAAAATAGCTTGATCTCAGATAATATCGGCTATTGGTTATTTACCTAAATAGCTTGATCTCAGTTAAATTGCTACAATTGGTTATTTACCAAAATAGCTTGATCTCAGATAAGTAGCTGATATTGGCAATTTACCCAAATACATTGATCTTAGTTAAATTGCTGCTATTGGCTATTTACCAAAATAGCTTGATCTCAGATACATAGCGGCTATTGGTTCTTTACCCATATAGCTTGATCTCAGATAAATATCGGCTATTGGCTATTTACCCAAATAGCTTGATCACAGATAAATTGCTGCTATTTGCTATTTACCAAAATAGCTTGATCTCAGATAAATTGCGGCTATAGGTTCTTTACCCATATAGCTTGATCTCAGATAAATATCGGCTATTGGCTATTTACCCAAATAGCTTGATCACAGATAAATTGCTGCTATTTGCTATTTACCAAAATAGCTTGATCTCAGATAAATAGCGGCTATTGGCTATTACGAAAATATCACGATCTCAAATAAAGAGCGGCTTTTGGGTATTTTCCCAAATAGCTTGATCCAGCGGCTATTGGCTATTTACAAAAAAAGCTCGAAATCAGATAAATAGCGGCTATTGGCTATTTACCAAAATATCACGATTTTAGATAAATTGCGGTATTTACCCCATAGCTTGATCACAGATAAATAGCGGCTATAGGTTTTTTTACCCAAATAGCTTGATCTCAGTTAAATTGCTGCTAATGGCTATTTACAAAAATAGCTTGATCTGAGATAAATAGCGGCTATAGGTTTTTTACCCAAATAGCTTGGTCTCAAATAAATAGCGGCTTTTGGGTATTTTCCCAAATAGCTTGATCTCAGATAAATAGAGGTTATTGGCTATTTACCCCATAGCTTGATCACAGATAAATAGCGGCTATAGGTTTTTTTACCCAAATAGCTTGATTTCAAATAAAAAATTTCTATTTACTATTTATCCAAATAGCTTGATCTCTAATAAATAGCTGCTTTTGGGTATTTTCCCAATTAACTTGATCAAGCAGCTATTGGTTATTTATCAAAACAGCTCGAACTAAGAAAAAGAGCGGTTATTTGCTATTACGAAAATATCAGGATGTCAGATACATAGCGACTATAGGTTATTTACCCAAATAGCTTGATCTCAGACAAATATTGGCTATTGTCTATTTACCCAAATAGCTTGATCTCTGATAAATAGTGGCTTTTGGCAATTTACCAAAATAGCTTGATCTCAGATAATATCGGCTATTGGTTAATTACCTAAATAGCTTGATCTCAGTTAAATTGCTACAATTGGTTATTTACCAAAATAGCTTGATCTCAGATAAGTAGCTGATATTGGAAATTTACTCAAATACCTTGATCTTAGTTAAATTGCTGCTATTGGCTATTTACCAAAATAGCTTGATCTCAGATACATAGCGGCTATTGGATCTTTACCCATATAGCTTGATCTCAGATAAATGTCGGCTATTGGCTATTCACCCAAATAGCTTGATCACAGATAAATTGCTGCTATTTGCTATTTACCAAAATAGCTTGATCTCAGATAAATAGCGGATATTGGCTATTTACCCAAATAACCTGTTCTCAAATAAATAGCTGGTTTTGGGTATTTATCCAAATAGCTTGATCTGAAAAAAATAGCGGCTTTAAGGTATTTACCAAAATTGATTGATCTTAGGTAAATAGCTGCTATTGGCTATTTACCCAAATAGCTTGATCACAGATTTATTGCTGCTATATGCTATTTACCAAAATAGCTTGATCTCAGATAAATAGCGGCTATTCGCTATTACGAAAATATCACGATCTCAGATAAATAGCGGCTTTTGGGTATTTTCCCAAATAGCTTGATCCAGCGGCTATTGGCTATTTACAAAAAAAGCTCGAAATCAGATAAATAGCGGCTATTGGCTATTTACCAAAATATCACGATTTTAGATAAATAGCGGTATTTACCCCATAGCTTGATCACAGATAAATAGCGGCTATAGGTTTTTTTACCCAAATAGCTTGATTTCAAATAAAAAATTTCTATTTGCTATTTATCCAAATAGCTTGATCTCTAATAAATAGCTGCTTTTGGGTATTTTCCCAATTAACTTGATCAAGCAGCTATTGGCTATTTATCAAAACAGCTCGAACTAAGAAAAAGAGAGGTTATTTGCTATTACGAAAATATCAGAATGTCATATACATAGCGACTATAGGTTATTTACCTAAATAGCTTGATCTCAGTTAAATTGCTGCTATTTGCTATTTACCAAAATAGCTTGATCTCAGATAAATAGCGGCTATAGGTTATTTACCCAAATAGCTTGATCTCAGATAAATATCAGCTATTGGCTATTTACCAAAACAGCTCAAACTCAGATAAATAGCGGCTATTGGCTATTACGAAAATATCACGATCTCAGATAAATAGCGGCTTTTGGGTATTTTCCCAAATAGCTTGATCCAGCGGCTATTGGCTATTTACAAAAAAAGCTCGAAATCAGATAAATAGCGGCTATTGGCTATTTACCAAAATATCACGATTTCAGATAAATAGCGGCAATTGGTTATATATCAAATTAACTAGATCTCAGATAAATAGCGGCTATTGTCTATATACCAAAATAGCTTGATCACAAATAAATAGCGGCTATTGTTCTTTACCCAAATAGCTTGATCACAGATAAATTGCTGCTATTTGCTATTTACCAAAATAGCTTGATCTCAGATAAATTGCGGCTTTTGGGTATTTTCCCAAATAGCTTTATCCAGCGGCTATTGGCTATTTACAAAAAAAGCTCGAAATCAGATAAATAGCGGCTATTGGCTATTTACCAAAATATCACGATTTCAGATAAATAGCGGCAATTGGTTATATATCAAATTAACTAGATCTCAGATAAATAGCGGCTATTGTCTATATACCAAAATAGCTTGATCACAAATAAATAGCCGCTTTTGGGTATTTACCAAAATAGCTTGATCTCAGTTAAATTGCTGCTATTGGCTATTTACCCAAATAGCTTGATCTGAGATAAATAACGGCTATTGGTTATTTTCCCAAATAGCTTGAACCCAGAAAAATAGCGGCTATTGGCTATATACCAAAATAGCTTGATCTCAGATAAGAAGCTGCTATAGGCTATTTACCCAAATACCTTGATCTCAGTTAAATTGCTGCTATTGGTTATTTACCCAAATAGCTTGATCTCAGTTAAATTGCTGCTAATGGCTATTTACAAAAATAGCTTGATCTGAGATAAATAGCGGCTATAGGTTTTTTACCCAAATACATTGATTTGATATAAATAGCAGCTTTAAGATATTTACCCAAATAGCTTGTTCTAAAATAAATAGCGGCTTTTGGGTATTTTCCCAAATAGCTTGATCTCAGATAAATAGAGGCTATTGGCTATTTACCCCAATAGCTTGATCACAGATAAATAGCGGCTATAGGTTTTTTTACCCAAATAGCTTGATTTCAAATAAAAATTTTCAATTTACTATTTACCCAAATAGCTTGATCTCTAATAAATAGCTGCTTTTGGGTATTTTCCCAATTAACTTGATCAAGCAGCTATTGGCTATTTATCAAAACAGCTCGAACTAAGAAAAAGGGCGGTTATTTGCTATTACGAAAATATCAGGATGTCAGATACATAGCGACTATAGGTTATTTACCCAAATAGCTTGATCTCAGACAAATATTGGCTATTGTCTATTTACCCAAATAGCTTGATCTCTAATAAATAGTGGCTTTTGGCAATTTACCAAAATAGCTTGATCTCAGATAATATTGGCTATTGGTTATTTACCTAAATAGCTTGATCTCAGTTAAATTGCTACAATTGGTTATTTACCAAAATAGCTTGATCTCAGATAAGTAGCTGATATTGGCAATTTACCCAAATACATTGATCTTAGTTAAATTGCTGCTATTGGCTATTTACCAAAATAGCTTGATCTCAGATACATAGCGGCTATTGGTTCTTTACCCAAATAGCTTGATGTCAGATAAATTGCTGCTATTTGCTATTTACCAAAATAGCTTGATCTCAGATAAATTGCGGCTATAGGTTCTTTACCCATATAGCTTGATATCAGATAAATATCGGCTATTGGCTATTTACCCAAATAGCTTGATCACAGATTTATTGCTGCTATATGCTATTTACCAAAATAGCTTGATCTCAGATAAATAGCGGCTATTCGCTATTACGAAAATATCACGATCTCAGATAAATAGCGGCTTTTGGGTATTTTCCCAAATAGCTTGATCCTAAATAGTGGCTTTTGGCAATTTACCAAAATAGCTTGATCTCAGATAATATCGGCTATTGGTTATTTACCTAAATAGCTTGATCTCAGTTAAATTGCTACAATTGGTTATTTACCAAAATAGCTTGATCTTAGATAAGTAGCTGATATTGGCAATTTACTCAAATACCTTGATTTTAGTTAAATTGCTGCTATTGGCTAGTTACCAAAATAGCTTGATATCACATACATAGCGGCTATTGGTTCTTTACCCATATAGCTTGATCTCAGATAAAAGTCGGCTATTGGCTATTTACCCAAATAGCTTGATGACAGATAAATTGCTGCTATTTGCTATTTACCAAAATAGCTTGATCTCAGATAAATATCAGCTATTGGCTATTTACCAAAACAGCTCAAACTCAGATAAATAGCGGCTATTTTCTATTACGAAAATATCACGATCTCAGATAAATAGCTGCTTTTGGGTATTTTCCCAAATAGCTTGATCCAGCGGCTATTGGCTATTTATAAAAAAAAGCTCGAAATCAGTTAAATTGCTGCTATTGGCTATTTACCCAAATAGCTTGATCTCAGATAAATAACGGCTATTCGTTATTTTCCCAAATAGCTTGAACCCAGAAATTTAGCGGCTATTGGCTATTTACCAAAACAGCTTGAACTCAGATAAAGAGCGGCTATCGGCTATTTACCCAAATAGCTTGATCTCAAATAAATAGCGGCTATTGGATATTACGAAAATATCACGATCTCAGATAAATTGCGGCTAATGGTTATATACCAAAATAGATTGATCTCAGATAAATAGCGGCTATTGGCTATTTATCAAAACAGCTCGAATTTAGAAAAAGAGCGGTTATTTGCTATTACGAAAATATCACACATAGCTACTATAGGTTATTTACCCAAATAGCTTGATCTCAGACAAATATTGGCTATTGTTTATTTACCCAAATAGCTTGATCTCTGATAAATAGTGGCTTTTGGCAATTTACCAAAATAGCTTGATCTCAGATAATATCGGCTATTGGTTATTTACCTAAATAGCTTGATCTCAGTTAAATTGCTACAATTGGTTATTTACCAAAATAGCTTGATCTCAGATAAGTAGCTGATATTGGCAATTTACCCAAATACCTTGATCTTAGTTTAATTGCTGCTATTGGCTATTTACCAAAATAGCTTGATCTCAGATAAATATCGGCTATTGGCTATTTACCCAAATAGCTTGATCACAGATAAATTGCTGCTATTTGATATTTACCAAAATAGCTTGATCTCAGATAAATAGCGGCTATAGGTTATTTACCCAAATAGCTTGATCTCAGATAAATATCAGCTATTGGCTATTTACATAAACAGCTCAAACTCAGATAAATAGCGGCTATTGGCTATTACGAAAATATCACGATCTCAGATAAATAGCGGCTTTTGGGTATTTTCCCAAATAGCTTGATCCAGCGGCTATTGGCTATTTACAAAAATAGCTCGAAATCAGATAAATAGCGGCTATTGGCTATTTACCCAAATAGCTTGATCTCAAATAAATAGCGGCTATTGGCTATTACGAAAATATCACGATCTCAGATAAATTGCGGCTAATGGTTATATACCAAAATAGCTTGATCTCAGATAAATAGCGGCAATTGGCTACTTTCTCAAATAGCTTGATCTCAGATAAATAGCGGCTATTGGCTATTACGAAAGTATCACGATCTCAGATAAATAGCGGCTAATGGCTATATACAAAAATAGCTTGATCTCAGATAAATAGCGGTTATTGGCTATTTACCCAAATAGCTTGATCTCAGATAAAAAGCGGCTATTGGCTATTACGAAAATATCACGATCTCAGATAAATAGCAGCTATTGGCTATATACCGAAATAGCTCGATCTCAGATAAATAGCGGCAATTGTCTATTTACCCAAATAGCTTGATCTCTGATAAATATCGGCTATTGGCAATTTACCCAAATAGCTTAATCTGAAATATTAAATAAATAGCGGCATTTGGGTATTTTCCCAAATAGCTTGATCTCTGATAAATAGCGGCTATTGGCTTTTTATCAAAAATATCACGATCTCAGATAAATAGCAAAATAGCTTGATTTCAGATATTTAGCGGCTATTTGCTATTTACCAAAATAATTTGATCTCAGATAAATAACGGATGTTGGCTATTTACCCAAATATCTTGATCTCAGAAAAATAGAGACTTTTGGGTATTTACCCAAATAGCTTGATCTCAGATAAATAGCGGTTATTTGCTCTTTACCCAAATAGTTTGATCTCAGATAAATAGCGGCTATTGGCTATTTGCCCAATTAGCTTGATCTTAGAAAACTGTTATTGCCTTTTTACCCAAATGGCTTCATCTTAATTAAATTGCTGCTATTGGCAATTTGCTAAAATAGCCTGATCTCAGATATCTAGCGGCTATAGCTTATTTTCGCAAATAATGTGATCTCATACAAATTAAGGCTGTTGGCTCTTTATCGAAATAGATTGATCTCAAATAAATAGCGGCTTTTGGGTATTTTAACATATAGCTTGATCTCTGATAAAGAGCGGCTATTGGTTATTTACCCAAATAGTTTGATCTGAAATAAATAGCGGCTTTAAGGTATTTACCAAAATAGCTTGATCTTAGGTAAATAGCTGCTATAGGCTATTGACCCAAATACCTTGATCTCAGTTAAATTGCTGCTATTGGCTATTTACCCAAATATCATTATCTCAAATAAATAGCGGCTATAGTTTTTTTACCAAAATAGCTTGATCTCAAATAAATAACGGCTTTTGGGTATTTTCCCAAATAACTTGATCCAGCGGTTATTGGCTATTACGAAAATATCACGATCTCAGATATATAGTGGCGACAGGTTATTTACCCAAATAGTGACTTTTGGGTATTTTGCCAAATAGCTTGATCTCAGATAAACAGCGGCTAGTGGCTATTTACCAAAATAGCTTGATCTCAGATAAATTGCGGCTATAGGTTATTTACCAAAATAGCTTGATCTCAAATAAATATTTCCTTTTGACTTTTTACCCAAATAGCTTGATCTCAAATAAATAGCGGCTTTTGGGTATTTTCCCAATACCTTGATCCAACGGTTATTGGCTATTTACAAAAATAGCCTGAATTCAGTTAAAAAGCGGCTATTGGCTATTTATCAAAATATTAGGATCTCAGAAAAAATAGCGGCTATTGGGTGTATTCAAAAAAAGATTGATCTCAGATAAATAGCGGCTATTGGTATTTGTCGAAATAACTTGAATTCAGATAAATAGAAGCTATTGGCTATTTACCCAAATAACTTGATCTCAGATATATATCGGCTATTGGTTAAATTATTTACCCAAATAGTTTCATCTCAAATAAATAGCATCTTTTAGGTATTTCCCCAAATAGCTTGATCTCAGATAAATAGCTGCTATTGGCTATTTACCGAAATAGCTTGATCTCAGTTAAATTGCTGCTATTGCCTACTTACCCAAATAGGTTGATCTCAGATAAATATTGGTTATTGGTTATTTTCCAAAATAGCTTGAACCCAAAAAAATAGCGGCTATTGGCTATTTACAAAAATAGCTCGAACTCAGAGAAATTGCGGCTATTGGCTATTTAGCAAAATATCACGATTTCAGATAAATAGCGGCTATTGGCTATATACCAAAATAACTTGATCTCAGTTAAATAGCGGCTATTGGCTATATACAAAAATAGCTTGATCACAAATAAATAGCCGCTTTTTGGTATTTTCCCAAATAGCTTGATGTCAGATAAAGAGCGGCTATTGGCTATTTACCAAAACAGCACGAACTCGGATAAATAGCGGCTAATGGCTATAAACCAAAATAGCTTGATCTCAGTTAAATAGCGGCTGTTGGCTATTTACTCAAATAGCTTAATCTCAAATAAATAGCGGCTATTAGCTATTACTAAAATATCAGAATCTCAGATAAATAACGGCTATTGGCTTTTTATCAAAATATTATGATCTCAGATAAATAGCAAAATAGATCTCAGATAAATAGCGGCTATTGAATATTTACCAAAATAGTTTGATAAATAACGGATGTTAGCTATTTACCCAAATAGCGGCTATTGGTTAGGGTTAGGGTTAGGGTTAGGGTTAGGGGTTAGGGTTAGGGTTAGGGGTTAGGGTTAGGGTTAGGGTTAGGGGTTAGGGTTAGGGTTAGGGTTAGGGGTTAGGGTTAGGGTTAGGGTTAGGTAACCCTAACCCTAACCCTAACCCTATTTTTGACCGGTTTCGACCGGTTTGACAGGTTTGCACAGGTTTTGACCAGTTTTCACTGGTTTTAAACCGGTTTGCGACAGGTTTTGACCAGTTTTGATCGGTTTTAAACCGGTGTTGACTGGTTTTGATCAGTTTTGACTTGTTTGCACTGGTTTTAGACCAATTTGGATGGGTTTTCGAAAGGTTTCGACCTGTTTGGAAAGGTTTGGACATGTTTTGACAAGTATTGATCGGTTTTGACGGGTTTTGAGTTGTTTGCACCTATTTTTGAAAGGTTTGGACCGGTTTGACCGGTTTGCGACAGGTTTTGACCAGTTTTGATCAGTTTGATCGGTTTAAACCTGTGTTGACTGGTTTTGATCGGTTTTGACTTGTTTGCATCAGTTTTGGACTGGTTTAGATAGGTTTCGACAGGTTTGAACCGGTTTTGACAGGTTTTGACCGGTTTTGATCAGTTTTGACCGGTTTTAAACCGGTGTTGACTGTTTTTGATCGGTTTTGACTTGTTTTCACCAGTTTTGGACTGGTTTCGATAGATTTCGACAGGTTTGAACCAGTTTTGACAGGTTTTGACCAGTTTTGATCTGTTTTCACCTGATTATAACCAATTTGGAAGGTTTTGACCGGTATTGACTCATTTTCACCAGTTTTGGTCCGCCTTGGATAGGTTTTCGACCGGTTTGGACCGTTTAGACAGGTTTGCACAGGTTTTGACTCATTTAAACCTGTACAGAACAGGTTTGGACAGGTGTCGACCGGTTTGCGGTTTGGTCGGGTTTTGACAGTATTGTTTATGTTTTAACTAATTATGATCAGATTTGACTGGTTTAAAACCGGTATGGACAGGTTTTGACCTTTTTTGTCTTGTTTGCAATAGTTTTGGACCGGTTTGGACATGTTGTGCCGGGTTTGGAATGGTTTTGGACAGGTTTGGACAGGTTTGGACAGGTTCTGGACCGGTTTTGATATGTTTGCACAGGTTTTGACCAGTTTTGATCAGTTTTGACCAGTTTAAAACCAGTGTTGACTGGTTTTGATCACTTTTGACTTGTTTGCACTGGTTTTCGACCGGTTTGGACCGGTTTTGAAAGGTTTGGACAAGTTTTGATCGGTTTTGACGGGTTTTTTGTTGTTTACACCTATTTGTGACCGGTTTTGACCGGTTTGACCGGTTTGCGACAGGTTTTGACCAGTTTTGATCAGTTTGATCGGTTTTAAACCTGTGTTGACTGGTTTGAACCGATTTTGACAGGTTTTGACCAGTTTTGATCAGTTTTGACCGGTTTTAAACCGGTGTTGACTGGTTTTGATCAGTTTTGACTTGTTTGCACTGGTTTTGGACCAGTTTGGATGGGGTTTCGACTGGTTTGGACCGGTTTGGACAGGTTTGGACAGGTTTGGACAAGTTTTGACTGGTTTTGACGGGTTTTGAGTTGTTTGCACCTATTTTGGACAGGTTTGGATAGGTCTTTGACCGGTTTGGAGATGTTTGACCTGTTCGCACAGGTTTTGACCAGTTTTCACTGGTTTTAAACCGGTTTGCGACAGGTTTTGACCAGTTTTGATCAGTTTTGATCGGTTTTAAACCGGTGTTGACTGGTTTTGATCTGTTTTGACTTGTTTGCACTGGTTTTAGACCAGTTTGTATGGGTTTTCGACTGGTTTGGACCGGTTTCGAAAGGTTTGGAATTGTTTTGACAAGTTTTGATCGGTTTTGACGGGTTTTGAGTTGTTTGCACCTATTTTTGACCGGTTTGGACCGGTTTGACAGGTTTGCACAGGTTTTGACCAGTTTTGATCAGTTTTGATCGGTTTTAAACCTGTGTTGACTGGTTTTGAACCGGTTTTGACAGGTTTTAAACCGGTGTTGACTGGTTTTGATCAGTTTTGACTTGTTTGCACTGGTTTTGGACCAGTTTCGATAGGTTTTCGACCGGTTTGGACCGGTTTGGACAGGTTTGGACAGGTTTTGACAAGTTTTGACTGGTTTTGACGGGTTTTGAGTTGTTTGCACCTATTTTGGACAGTTTTGGATAGGTTTTTGACCGGTTTGTAGACGTTTGACCTGTTTGCACAGGTTTTGACCAGTTTTCACTGGTTTTAAACCGGTTTGCGACAGGTTTTGACCAGTTTTGATCAGTTTTGATCGGTTTAAACCTGTGTTGACTGGTTTTGATCGGTTTTGACTTGTTTGCATCAGTTTTGGACTGGTTTAGATAGGTTTCGACAGGTTTGAACCGGTTTTGACAGGTTTTGACCGGTTTTGATCAGTTTTGACCGGTTTTAAACCGGTGTTGACTGTTTTTGATCGGTTTTGACTTGTTTTCACCAGTTTTGGACTGGTTTCGATAGATTTCGACAGGTTTGAACCAGTTTTGACAGGTTTTGACCAGTTTTGATCTGTTTTCACCTGATTATAACCAATTTGGAAGGTTTTGACCGGTATTGACTCATTTTCACCAGTTTTGGTCCGCCTTGGATAGGTTTTCGACCGGTTTGGACCGTTTAGACAGGTTTGCACAGGTTTTGACTCATTTAAACCTGTACAGAACAGGTTTGGACAGGTGTCGACCGGTTTGCGGTTTGGTCGGGTTTTGACAGTATTGTTTATGTTTTAACTAATTATGATCAGATTTGACTGGTTTAAAACCGGTATGGACAGGTTTTGACCTTTTTTGTCTTGTTTGCAATAGTTTTGGACCGGTTTGGACATGTTGTGCCGGGTTTGGAATGGTTTTGGACAGGTTTGGACAGGTTTGGACAGGTTCTGGACCGGTTTTGATATGTTTGCACAGGTTTTGACCAGTTTTGATCAGTTTTGACCGGTTTAAAACCAGTGTTGACTGGTTTTGATCACTTTTGACTTGTTTGCACTGGTTTTCGACCGGTTTGGACCGGTTTTGAAAGGTTTGGACAAGTTTTGATCGGTTTTGACGGGTTTTTTGTTGTTTACACCTATTTGTGACCGGTTTTGACCGGTTTGACCGGTTTGCGACAGGTTTTGACCAGTTTTGATCAGTTTGATCGGTTTTAAACCTGTGTTGACTGGTTTGAACCGATTTTGACAGGTTTTGACCAGTTTTGATCAGTTTTGACCGGTTTTAAACCGGTGTTGACTGGTTTTGATCAGTTTTGACTTGTTTGCACTGGTTTTGGACCAGTTTGGATGGGGTTTCGACTGGTTTGGACCGGTTTGGACAGGTTTGGACAGGTTTGGACAAGTTTTGACTGGTTTTGACGGGTTTTGAGTTGTTTGCACCTATTTTGGACAGGTTTGGATAGGTCTTTGACCGGTTTGGAGATGTTTGACCTGTTCGCACAGGTTTTGACCAGTTTTCACTGGTTTTAAACCGGTTTGCGACAGGTTTTGACCAGTTTTGATCAGTTTTGATCGGTTTTAAACCGGTGTTGACTGGTTTTGATCTGTTTTGACTTGTTTGCACTGGTTTTAGACCAGTTTGTATGGGTTTTCGACTGGTTTGGACCGGTTTCGAAAGGTTTGGAATTGTTTTGACAAGTTTTGATCGGTTTTGACGGGTTTTGAGTTGTTTGCACCTATTTTTGACCGGTTTGGACCGGTTTGACAGGTTTGCACAGGTTTTGACCAGTTTTGATCAGTTTTGATCGGTTTTAAACCTGTGTTGACTGGTTTTGAACCGGTTTTGACAGGTTTTAAACCGGTGTTGACTGGTTTTGATCAGTTTTGACTTGTTTGCACTGGTTTTGGACCAGTTTCGATAGGTTTTCGACCGGTTTGGACCGGTTTGGACAGGTTTGGACAGGTTTTGACAAGTTTTGACTGGTTTTGACGGGTTTTGAGTTGTTTGCACCTATTTTGGACAGTTTTGGATAGGTTTTTGACCGGTTTGTAGACGTTTGACCTGTTTGCACAGGTTTTGACCAGTTTTCACTGGTTTTAAACCGGTTTGCGACAGGTTTTGACCAGTTTTGATCAGTTTTGATTGGTTTTAAACCGGTGTTGACTTGTTTTGATCAGTTTTGACTTGTTTGCACTGGTTTTAGACCAATTTGGATGGGTTTTCGACTGGTTTTGACCTGTTTGGAAAGGTTTGGACATGTTTTGACAAGTATTGATCGGTTTTGACGGGTTTTGAGTTGTTTGCACCTATTTTTGAACGGTTTGGACCGGTTTGACAGGTTTGCACAGGTTTTGACCAGTTTTGATCAGTTTTGATCGGTTTTAAACCTGTGTTGACTGGTTTTGAATCGGTTAGGGTTAGGGTTAGGGTTAGGGATAGGGTTTAGGGTTAGGGTTAGGGTTAGGGTTTAGGGTTAGGGTTAGGGTTAGGGTTAGGGTTTAGGGTTAGGGTTAGGGTTAGGGTTAGGGTTTAGGGTTAGGGTTAGGGTTAGGGTTAGGGTTTAGGGTTAGGGTTAGGGTTAGGGTTAGGGTTTAGGGTTAGGGTTAGGGTTAGGGTTTAGGGTTAGGGTTAGGGTTAGGGTTAGGGTTTAGGGTTAGGGTTAGGGTTAGGGTTAGGGTTTAGGGTTAGGGTTAGGGTTAGGGTTTAGGGTTAGGGTTAGGGTTAGGGTTAGGGTTTTTACTGGTTTTAAACCGGTTTGCGACAAGTTTTGACCAGTTTTGATCAGTTTTGATCGGTTTTAAACCGGTGTTGACTGGTTTTGATCAGTTTTGACTTGTTTGCACTGGTTTTAGACCAGTTTGGATGGGTTTTCCACTGGTTTGGACCGGTTTGGAAAGGTTTGGACATGTTTTGACAAGTTTTAATCGGTTTTGACGGGTTTTGAGTTGTTTGCACCTATTTTTGACTGGTTTGGACCGGTTTGACAGGTTTGCACAGGTTTTGACCAGTTTTGATCAGTTTTGATCGGTTTTAAACCTGTGTTGACTGGTTTTGAACCGGTTTTGAAAGGTTTTGACCAGTTTTGATCAGTTTTGTCCGGTTTTAAACCGGTGTTGACTGGTTTTGATCAGTTTTGACTTGTTTGCACTATTTTTTGGACCAGTTTCGATAGGTTTTCGACCGGTTTGGACCGGTTTGGACAGGTTTGGACAAGTTTTGACTGGTTTTGACGGGTTTTGAGTTGTTTGCACCTATTTTGGACAGGTTCGGATAGGTTTGACAGGTTTGCACAGGTTTTGACCAGTTTTGATCAGTTTTGATCGGTTTTAAACCTGTGTTGACTGGTTTTGAACCGGTTTTGACAGGTTTTGACCAGTTTTGATCAGTTTTGACCGGTTTTAAACCGGTGTTGACTGGTTTTGATCAGTTTTGACTTGTTTGCACTGGTTTTGGACCAGTTTCGATAGGTTTTCGACCGGTTTGGACCGGTTTGGACAGGTTTGGACAGGTTTGGACAAGTTTTGACTGGTTTTGACGGGTTTTGAGTTGTTTGCACCTATTTTGGACAGGTTTGGATAGGTTTTTGACCGGTTTGGAGATGTTTGACTTGTTTGCACAGGTTTTGACCAGTTTTCACTGGTTTTAAACCGGTTTGCGACAGGTTTTGACCAGTTTTGATCAGTTTTGATCGGTTTTAAACCGATGTTGACTGGTTTTGATCAGTTTTGACTTGTTTGCACTGGTTTTAGACCAATTTGGATGGGTTTTCGAAAGGTTTCGACCTGTTTGGAAAGGTTTGGACATGTTTTGACAAGTATTGATCGGTTTTGACGGGTTTTGAGTTGTTTGCACCTATTTTTGAAAGGTTTGGACCGGTTTGACCGGTTTGCGACAGGTTTTGACCAGTTTTGATCAGTTTGATCGGTTTAAACCTGTGTTGACTGGTTTTGATCGGTTTTGACTTGTTTGCATCAGTTTTGGACTGGTTTAGATAGGTTTCGACAGGTTTGAACCGGTTTTGACAGGTTTTGACCGGTTTTGATCAGTTTTGACCGGTTTTAAACCGGTGTTGACTGTTTTTGATCGGTTTTGACTTGTTTTCACCAGTTTTGGACTGGTTTCGATAGATTTCGACAGGTTTGAACCAGTTTTGACAGGTTTTGACCAGTTTTGATCTGTTTTCACCTGATTATAACCAATTTGGAAGGTTTTGACCGGTATTGACTCATTTTCACCAGTTTTGGTCCGCCTTGGATAGGTTTTCGACCGGTTTGGACCGTTTAGACAGGTTTGCACAGGTTTTGACTCATTTAAACCTGTACAGAACAGGTTTGGACAGGTGTCGACCGGTTTGCGGTTTGGTCGGGTTTTGACAGTATTGTTTATGTTTTAATTAATTATGATCAGATTTGACTGGTTTAAAACCGGTATGGACAGGTTTTGACCTTTTTTGTCTTCTTTGCAATAGTTTTGGACCGGTTTGGACATGTTGTGCCGGGTTTGGAATGGTTTTGGACAGGTTTGGACCGGTTTGGACAGGTTCTGGACCGGTTTTGATATGTTTGCACAGGTTTTGACCAGTTTTGATCAGTTTTGACCGGTTTAAAACCAGTGTTGACTGGTTTTGATCAGTTTTGACTTGTTTGCACTGGTTTTCGACCGGTTTGGACCGGTTTTGAAAGGTTTGGACAGGTTTGGACAAGTTTTGATCGGTTTTGACGGGTTTTTTGTTGTTTACACCTATTTGTGACCGGTTTTGACCGGTTTGACCGGTTTGCGACAGGTTTTGACCAGTTTTGATCAGTTTGATCGGTTTTAAACCTGTGTTGACTGGTTTGAACCGATTTTGACAGGTTTTGACCAGTTTTGATCAGTTTTGACCGGTTTTAAACCGGTGTTGACTGGTTTTGATCAGTTTTGACTTGTTTGCACTGGTTGTGGACCAGTTTCGATAGGTTTTCGACCGGTTTGGACCGGTTTGGACAGGTTTGGACAGGTTTGGACAAGTTTTGACTGGTTTTGACGGGTTTTGAGTTGTTTGCACCTATTTTGGACAGTTTTGGATAGGTTTTTGACCGGTTTGGAGACGTTTGACCTGTTTGCACAGGTTTTGACCAGTTTTTACTGGTTTTAAACCGGTTTGCGACAGGTTTTGAACTGGTTTTGACCAGTTTTGATCAGTTTTGATCGGTTTTAAACCGATGTTGACTGGTTTTGATCAGTTTTGACTTGTTTGCACTAGGTTTGGACCAGTTTCGATAGGTTTTCGACCGGTTTGGACCGGTTTGGACAGGTTTGGACAGGTTTTGACCAGTTTTCACTAGTTTTAAACCGGTTTGCGACAGATTTTGACCAGTTTTGATCGGTTTTAAACGGTTTTGACGGGTTTTGACGGGTTTTGAGTTGTTTGCACCTATTTTGGACAGTTTTGGATAGGTTTTTGACCGGTTTGGAGACGTTTGACCTGTTTGCACAGGTTTTGACCATTTTTTACTGGTTTTAAACCGGTTTGCGACAGGTTTTGACCAGTTTTGATCAGTTTTGATCGGTTTTAAACCGGTGTTGACTGGTTTTGATCAGTTTTGACTTGTTTGCACTGGTTTTAGACCAGTTTGGATGGGTTTTCCACTGGTTTGGACCCGTTTGGAAAGGTTTGGACATGTTTTGACAAGTTTTAATCGGTTTTGACGGGTTTTGAGTTGTTTGCACCTATTTTTGACTGGTTTGGACCGGTTTGACAGTTTTGCACAGGTTTTGACCAGTTTTGATCAGTTTTGATCGGTTTTAAACCTGTGTTGACTGGTTTGAACCGATTTTGACAGGTTTTGACCAGTTTTGATCAGTTTTGACCGGTTTTAAACCGGTGTTGACTGGTTTTGATCAGTTTTGACTTGTTTGCACTGGTTGTGGACCAGTTTCGATAGGTTTTCGACCGGTTTGGACCGGTTTGGACAGGTTTGGACAGGTTTGGACAAGTTTTGACTGGTTTTGACGGGTTTTGAGTTGTTTGCACCTATTTTGGACAGGTTCGGATAGGTTTGACAGGTTTGCACAGGTTTTGACCAGTTTTGATCAGTTTTGATCGGTTTTAAACCTGTGTTGACTGGTTTTGAACCGGTTTTGACAGGTTTTGACCAGTTTTGATCAGTTTTGACCGGTTTTAAACCGGTGTTGACTGGTTTTGATCAGTTTTGACTTGTTTGCACTGGTTTTGGACCAGTTTCGATAGGTTTTCGACCGGTTTGGACCGGTTTGGACAGGTTTGGACAGGTTTGGACAAGTTTTGACTGGTTTTGACGGGTTTTGAGTTGTTTGCACCTATTTTGGACAGGTTTGGATTGGTTTTTGACCGGTTTGGAGATGTTGTTTGCACAGGTTTTGACCAGTTTTCACTGGTTTTAAACCGGTTTGCGACAGGTTTTGATCAGTTTTGATCAGTTTTGATCGGTTTTAAACCGGTGTTGACTGGTTTTGAACCGGTTTTGACAGGTTTTGACCAGTTTTGATCAGTTTTGACCGGTTTTAAACCGGTGTTGACTGGTTGTGATCAGTTTTGACTTGTTTGCACTGGTTGTGGACCAGTTTCGATAGGTTTTCGACCGGCCGGGTTTGGACCGGTTTGGACAGGTTTGGACAGGTTTGGACAAGTTTTGACTGGTTTTGACGGGTTTTGAGTTGTTTGCACCTATTTTGGACAGGTTTGGATTGGTTTTTGACCGGTTTGGAGATGTTGTTTGCACAGGTTTTGACCAGTTTTCACTGGTTTTAAACCGGTTTGCGACAGGTTTTGATCAGTTTTGATCAGTTTTGATCGGTTTTAAACCGGTGTTGACTGGTTTTGATCAGTTTTGACTTGTTTGCACTGGTTTTAGACCAATTTGGATGGGTTTTCGAAAGGTTTCGACCTGTTTGGAAAGGTTTGGACATGTTTTGACAAATATTGATCGGTTTTGACGGGTTTTGAGTTGTTTGCACCTATTTTTGAAAGGTTTGGACCGGTTTGACCGGTTTGCGACAGGTTTTGACCAGTTTTGATCAGTTTGATCGGTTTAAACCTGTGTTGACTGTTTTTGATCGGTTTTGACTTGTTTTCACCAGTTTTGGACTGGTTTCGATAGATTTCGACAGGTTTGAACCAGTTTTGACAGGTTTTGACCAGTTTTGATCTGTTTTCACCTGATTATAACCAATTTGGAAGGTTTTGACCGGTATTGACTCATTTTCACCAGTTTTGGTCCGCCTTGGATAGGTTTTCGACCGGTTTGGACCGTTTAGACAGGTTTGCACAGGTTTTGACTCATTTAAACCTGTACAGAACAGGTTTGGACAGGTGTCGACCGGTTTGCGGTTTGGTCGGGTTTTGACAGTATTGTTTATGTTTTAATTAATTATGATCAGATTTGACTGGTTTAAAACCGGTATGGACAGGTTTTGACCTTTTTTGTCTTCTTTGCAATAGTTTTGGACCGGTTTGGACATGTTGTGCCGGGTTTGGAATGGTTTTGGACAGGTTTGGACCGGTTTGGACAGGTTCTGGACCGGTTTTGATATGTTTGCACAGGTTTTGACCAGTTTTGATCAGTTTTGACCGGTTTAAAACCAGTGTTGACTGGTTTTGATCAGTTTTGACTTGTTTGCACTGGTTTTCGACCGGTTTGGACCGGTTTTGAAAGGTTTGGACAGGTTTGGACAAGTTTTGATCGGTTTTGACGGGTTTTTTGTTGTTTACACCTATTTGTGACCGGTTTTGACCGGTTTGACCGGTTTGCGACAGGTTTTGACCAGTTTTGATCAGTTTGATCGGTTTTAAACCTGTGTTGACTGGTTTGAACCGATTTTGACAGGTTTTGACCAGTTTTGATCAGTTTTGACCGGTTTTAAACCGGTGTTGACTGGTTTTGATCAGTTTTGACTTGTTTGCACTGGTTGTGGACCAGTTTCGATAGGTTTTCGACCGGTTTGGACCGGTTTGGACAGGTTTGGACAGGTTTGGACAAGTTTTGACTGGTTTTGACGGGTTTTGAGTTGTTTGCACCTATTTTGGACAGTTTTGGATAGGTTTTTGACCGGTTTGGAGACGTTTGACCTGTTTGCACAGGTTTTGACCAGTTTTCACTGGTTTTAAACCGGTTTGCGACAGGTTTTGACCAGTTTTGATCAGTTTTGATCGGTTTTAAACCGGTGTTGACTTGTTTTGATCAGTTTTGACTTGTTTGCACTGGTTTTAGACCAGTTTGGATGGGTTTTCCACTGGTTTGGACCGGTTTGGAAAAGTTTGCACATGTTTTGACAAGTTTTAATCGGTTTTGACGGGTTTTGAGTTGTTTGCACCTATTTTTGACTGGTTTGGACCGGTTTGACAGGTTTGCACAGGTTTTGACCAGTTTTGATCAGTTTTGATCGGTTTTAAACCTGTGTTGACTGGTTTTGAACCGGTTTTGACAGGTTTTGACCAGTTTTAATCAGTTTTGTCCGGTTTTAAACCGGTGTTGACTGGTTTTGATCAGTTTTGACTTGTTTGCACTATTTTTTGGACCAGTTTCGATAGGTTTTCGACCGGTTTGGACCGGTTTGGAAAGGTTTGGACATGTTTTGACAAGTTTTAATCGGTTTTGACGGGTTTTGAGTTGTTTGCACCTATTTTGGACAGGTTTGGATTGGTTTTTGACCGGTTTGGAGATGTTGTTTGCACAGGTTTTGACCAGTTTTCACTGGTTTTAAACCGGTTTGCGACAGGTTTTGATCAGTTTTGATCAGTTTTGATCGGTTTTAAACCGGTGTTGACTGGTTTTGATCAGTTTTGACTTGTTTGCACTGGTTTTAGACCAATTTGGATGGGTTTTCGAAAGGTTTCGACCTGTTTGGAAAGGTTTGGACATGTTTTGACAAGTATTGATCGGTTTTGACGGGTTTTGAGTTGTTTGCACCTATTTTTGACCGGTTTGGACCGGTTTGACAGGTTTGCACAGGTTTTGACCAGTTTTGATCAGTTTTGATCGGTTTTAAAGCTGTGTTGACTGGTTTTGAACCGGTTTTGACAGGTTTTGACCAGTTTTGATCAGTTTTGACCGGTTTTAAACCGGTGTTGACTGGTTTTGATCAGTTTTGACTTGTTTGCACTGGTTGTGGACCAGTTTCGATAGGTTTTCGACCGGTTTGGACCGGTTTGGACAGGTTTGGACAGGTTTGGACAAGTTTTGACTGGTTTTGACGGGTTTTGAGTTGTTTGCACCTATTTTGGACAGGTTTGGATAGGTTTTTTTTTTACCGGTTTGGAGATGTTTGACCTGTTTGCACAGGTTTTGACCAGTTTTCACTGGTTTTAAACCGGTTTGCGACAGGTTTTGACCAGTTTTGATCAGTTTTGATCGGTTTTAAACCGGTGTTGACTGGTTTTGATCTGTTTTGACTTGTTTGCACTGGTTTCAGACCAGTTTGGATGGGTTTTCGACTGGTTTGGACCGGTTTGGACCGGTTTGGACATGTTTTGACTAGTATTGTTCGGTTTTGACGGGTTTTGAGTTGTTTGCACCTATTTTTGACCGGTTTGGACCGGTTTGACAGGTTTGCACAGGTTTTGACCAGTTTTCACTAGTTTTAAACCGGTTTGCGACAGATTTTGACCAGTTTTGATCGGTTTTAAACCTGTGTTGACTGGTTTTGAACCGGTTTTGAGTTGTTTGCACCTATTTTGGACAGTTTTGGATAGGTTTTTGACCGGTTTGGAGACGTTTGACCTGTTTGCACAGGTTTTGACCAGTTTTTACTGGTTTTAAACCGGTTAGCGACAGGTTTTGACCAGTTTTGATCAGTTTTGATCGGTTTTAAACCGGTGTTGACTGGTTTTGATCAGTTTTTACTTGTTTGCACTGGTTTTAGACCAGTTTGGATGGGTTTTCCACTGGTTTGGACCGGTTTGGAAAGGTTTGGACATGTTTTGACAAGTTTGATCGGTTTTGACAGGTTTTGACCAGTTTTGATCAGTTTTGATCGGTTTTAAACCTGTGTTGACTGGTTTTGAACCGGTTTTGACAGGTTTTGACCAGTTTTGATCAGTTTTGACCGGTTTTAAACCGGTGTTGACTGGTTGTGATCAGTATTGACTTGTTTGCACTGGTTGTGGACCAGTTTCGATAGGTTTTCGACCGGTTTGGACCGGTTTGGACAGGTTTGGACAGGTTTGGACAAGTTTTGACTGGTTTTGACGGGTTTTGAGTTGTTTGCACCTATTTTGGACAGGTTTGGATTGGTTTTTGACCGGTTTGGAGATGTTGTTTGCACAGGTTTTGACCAGTTTTCACTGGTTTTAAACCGGTTTGCGACAGGTTTTGATCAGTTTTGATCAGTTTTGATCGGTTTTAAACCGGTGTTGACTGGTTTTGATCAGTTTTGACTTGTTTGCACTGGTTTTAGACCAATTTGGATGGGTTTTCGAAAGGTTTCGACCTGTTTGGAAAGGTTTGGACATGTTTTGACAAGTATTGATCGGTTTTGACGGGTTTTGAGTTGTTTGCACCTATTTTTGATCGGTTTGGACCGGTTTGACAGGTTTGCACAGGTTTTGACCAGTTTTGATCAGTTTTGATCGGTTTTAAAGCTGTGTTGACTGGTTTTGAACCGGTTTTGACAGGTTTTGACCAGTTTTGATCAGTTTTGACCGGTTTTAAACCGGTGTTGACTGGTTTTGATCAGTTTTGACTTGTTTGCACTGGTTGTGGACCAGTTTCGATAGGTTTTCGACCGGTTTGGACCGGTTTGGACAGGTTTGGACAGGTTTGGACAAGTTTTGACTGGTTTTGACGGGTTTTGAGTTGTTTGCACCTATTTTGGACAGGTTTGGATAGGTTTTTTTTTACCGGTTTGGAGATGTTTGACCTGTTTGCACAGGTTTTGACCAGTTTTCACTGGTTTTAAACCGGTTTGCGACAGGTTTTGACCAGTTTTGATCGGTTTTAAACCGGTGTTGACTGGTTTTGATCTGTTTTGACTTGTTTGCACTGGTTTCAGACCAGTTTGGATGGGTTTTCGACTGGTTTTGACCGGTTTGGAAAGGTTTGGACATGTTTTGACTAGTATTGTTCGGTTTTGACGGGTTTTGAGTTGTTTGCACCTATTTTTGACCGGTTTGGACCGGTTTGACAGGTTTGCACAGGTTTTGACCAGTTTTCACTAGTTTTAAACCGGTTTGCGACAGATTTTGACCAGTTTTGATCGGTTTTAAACCTGTGTTGACTGGTTTTGAACCGGTTTTGAGTTGTTTGCACCTATTTTGGACAGTTTTGGATAGGTTTTTGACCGGTTTGGAGACGTTTGACCTGTTTGCACAAGTTTTGACCAGTTTTTACTGGTTTTAAACCGGTTTGCGACAGGTTTTGACCAGTTTTGATCAGTTTTGATCGGTTTTAAACCGGTGTTGACTGGTTTTGATCAGTTTTGACTTGTTTGCACTGGTTTTAGACCAGTTTGGATGGGTTTTCCACTGGTTTGGACCGGTTTGGAAAGGTTTGGACATGTTTTGACAAGTTTTAATCGGTTTTGACGGGTTTTGAGTTGTTTGCACCTATTTTTGACTGGTTTGGACCGGTTTGACAGGTTTGCACAGGTTTTGACCAGTTTTGATCAGTTTTGATCGGTTTTAAACCTGTGTTGACTGGTTTTGAACCGGTTTTGAAAGGTTTTGACCAGTTTTGATCAGTTTTGTCCGGTTTTAAACCGGTGTTGACTGGTTTTGATCAGTTTTGACTTGTTTGCACTATTTTTTGGACCAGTTTCGATAGGTTTTCGACCGGTTTGGACCGGTTTGGACAGGTTTGGACAGGTTTGGACAAGTTTTGACTGGTTTTGACGGGTTTTGAGTTGTTTGCACCTATTTTGGACAGGTTCGGATAGGTTTGACAGGTTTGCACAGGTTTTGACCAGTTTTGATCAGTTTTGACCGGTTTTAAACCGGTGTTGACTGGTTTTGAACCGGTTTTGACAGGTTTTGACCAGTTTTGATCAGTTTTGACCGGTTTTAAACCGGTGTTGACTGGTTTTGATCAGTTTTGACTTGTTTGGACTGGTTTTGGACCAGTTTCGATAGGTTTTCGACCGGTTAGGACCGGTTTGGACAGGTTTGGACAGGTTTGGACAAGTTTTGACTGGTTTTGACGGGTTTTGAGTTGTTTGCACCTATTTTGGACAGGTTTGGGTAGGTTTTTGACCGGTTTGGAGATGTTTGACCTGTTTGCACAGGTTTTGACCAGTTTTCACTGGTTTTAAACCGGTTTGCGACAGGTTTTGACCAGTTTTGATCAGTTTTGATCGGTTTTAAACCGATGTTGACTGGTTTTGATCAGTTTTGACTTGTTTGCACTGGTTTTAGACCAGTTTGGATTGGTTTTCGACCGGTTTGGACCGGTTTGGAAAGGTTTTGACAGGTTTTGACAAGTTTTGATCGGTTTTGAGTTGTTTGCACCTATTTTTGACCGGTTTTGACCGGTTTGACAGGTTTGCACGGGTTTTGACCAGTTTTCACTGGTTTTAAACCGGTTTGCGACAGGTTTTGACCAGTTTTGATCGGTTTTAAACCGGTGTTGACTGGTTTTAATCAGTTTTGACTTGTTTGCACTGGTTTTAGACCAGTTTGGATGGGTTTTCGACTGGTTTGGACCGGTTTGGAAAGGTTTGGACAGGTTTTGACAAGTTTGTCGGTTTTGACGGGTTTTGAGTTGTTTGCACCTATTTTTGACCGGTTTGGACCGGTTTGACAGGTTTGCACAGGTTTTGACCAGTTTTCACTGGTTTTAAACCGGTTTGCGACAGGTTTTGACCAGTTTTGATCGGTTTTAAACAGGTGTTGACTGGTTTTGATCAGTTTTGACTTGTTTGCACTGGTTTTAGACCAGTTTGGATGGGTTTTCGACTGGTTTGGACCGGTTTGGAAAGGTTTGGACATGTTTTGACAAGTTTGATCGGTTTTGACAGGTTTTGACCAGTTTTGATCAGTTTTGATCGGTTTTAAACCTGTGTTGACTGGTTTTGAACCGGTTTTGACAGGTTTTGACCAGTTTTGATCAGTTTTGACCGGTTTTAAACCGGTGTTGACTGGTTGTGATCAGTTTTGACTTGTTTGCACTGGTTGTGGACCAGTTTCGATAGGTTTTCGACCGGTTTGGACCGGTTTGGACAGGTTTGGACAGGTTTGGACAAGTTTTGACTGGTTTTGACGGGTTTTGAGTTGTTTGCACCTATTTTGGACAGGTTTGGATTGGTTTTTGACCGGTTTGGAGATGTTGTTTGCACAGGTTTTGACCAGTTTTCACTGGTTTTAAACCGGTTTGCGACAGGTTTTGATCAGTTTTGATCAGTTTTGATCGGTTTTAAACCGGTGTTGACTGGTTTTGATCAGTTTTGACTTGTTTGCACTGGTTTTAGACCAATTTGGATGGGTTTTCGAAAGGTTTCGACCTGTTTGGAAAGGTTTGGACATGTTTTGACAAGTATTGATCGGTTTTGACGGGTTTTGAGTTGTTTGCACCTATTTTTGACCGCTTTGGACCGGTTTGACAGGTTTGCACAGGTTTTGACCAGTTTTGATCAGTTTTGATCGGTTTTAAAGCTGTGTTGACTGGTTTTGAACCGGTTTTGACAGGTTTTGACCAGTTTTGATCAGTTTTGACCGGTTTTAAACCGGTGTTGACTGGTTTTGATCAGTTTTGACTTGTTTGCACTGGTTGTGGACCAGTTTCGATAGGTTTTCGACCGGTTTGGACCGGTTTGGACAGGTTTGGACAGGTTTGGACAAGTTTTGACTGGTTTTGACGGGTTTTGAGTTGTTTGCACCTATTTTGGACAGGTTTGGATAGGTTTTTTTTTACCGGTTTGGAGATGTTTGACCTGTTTGCACAGGTTTTGACCAGTTTTCACTGGTTTTAAACCGGTTTGCGACAGGTTTTGATCAGTTTTGATCAGTTTTGATCGGTTTTAAACCGGTGTTGACTGGTTTTGATCAGTTTTGACTTGTTTGCACTGGTTTTAGACCAATTTGGATGGGTTTTCGACCGGTTTGGACCGGTTTGGAAAGGTTTGGACATGTTTTGACAAGTATTGATCGGTTTTGACGGGTTTTGAGTTGTTTGCACCTATTTTTGACCGGTTTGGACCGGTTTGACAGGTTTGCACAGGTTTTGACCAGTTTTGATCAGTTTTGATCGGTTTTAAAGCTGTGTTGACTGGTTTTGAACCGGTTTTGACAGGTTTTGACCAGTTTTGATCAGTTTTGACCGGTTTTAAACCGGTGTTGACTGGTTTTGATCAGTTTTGACTTGTTTGCACTGGTTGTGGACCAGTTTCGATAGGTTTTCGACCGGTTTGGACCGGTTTGGACAGGTTTGGACAGGTTTGGACAAGTTTTGACTGGTTTTGACGGGTTTTGAGTTGTTTGCACCTATTTTGGACAGGTTTGGATAGGTTTTTTTTTACCGGTTTGGAGATGTTTGACCTGTTTGCACAGGTTTTGACCAGTTTTCACTGGTTTTAAACCGGTTTGCGACAGGTTTTGATCAGTTTTGATCAGTTTTGATCGGTTTTAAACCGGTGTTGACTGGTTTTGATCAGTTTTGACTTGTTTGCACTGGTTTTAGACCAATTTGGATGGGTTTTCGACCGGTTTGGACCGGTTTGGAAAGGTTTGGACATGTTTTGACAAGTATTGATCGGTTTTGACGGGTTTTGAGTTGTTTGCACCTATTTTTGACCGGTTTGGACCGGTTTGACAGGTTTGCACAGGTTTTGACCAGTTTTGATCAGTTTTGATCGGTTTTAAAGCTGTGTTGACTGGTTTTGAACCGGTTTTGACAGGTTTTGACCAGTTTTGATCAGTTTTGACCGGTTTTAAACCGGTGTTGACTGGTTTTGATCAGTTTTGACTTGTTTGCACTGGTTGTGGACCAGTTTCGATAGGTTTTCGACCGGTTTGGACCGGTTTGGACAGGTTTGGACAGGTTTGGACAAGTTTTGACTGGTTTTGACGGGTTTTGAGTTGTTTGCACCTATTTTGGACAGGTTTGGATAGGTTTTTTTTTACCGGTTTGGAGATGTTTGACCTGTTTGCACAGGTTTTGACCAGTTTTCACTGGTTTTAAACCGGTTTGCGACAGGTTTTGACCAGTTTTGATCAGTTTTGATCGGTTTTAAACCGGTGTTGACTGGTTTTGATCTGTTTTGACTTGTTTGCACTGGTTTCAGACCAGTTTGGATGGGTTTTCGACTGGTTTGGACCGGTTTGGAAAGGTTTGGACATGTTTTGACTAGTATTGTTCGGTTTTGACGGGTTTTGAGTTGTTTGCACCTATTTTTGACCGCTTTGGACCGGTTTGACAGGTTTGCACAGGTTTTGACCAGTTTTCACTAGTTTTAAACCGGTTTGCGACAGATTTTGACCAGTTTTGATCGGTTTTAAACCTGTGTTGACTGGTTTTGAACCGGTTTTGAGTTGTTTGCACCTATTTTGGACAGTTTTGGATAGGTTTTTGACCGGTTTGGAGACGTTTGACCTGTTTGCACAGGTTTTGACCAGTTTTTACTGGTTTTAAACCGGTTAGCGACAGGTTTTGACCAGTTTTGATCAGTTTTGATCGGTTTTAAACCGGTGTTGACTGGTTTTGATCAGTTTTGACTTGTTTGCACTGGTTTTAGACCAGTTTGGATGGGTTTTCCACTGGTTTGGACCGGTTTGGAAAGGTTTGGACATGTTTTGACAAGTTTTAATCGGTTTTGACGGGTTTTGAGTTGTTTGCACCTATTTTTGACTGGTTTGGACCGGTTTGACAGGTTTGCACAGGTTTTGACCAGTTTTGATCAGTTTTGATCGGTTTTAAACCTGTGTTGACTGGTTTTGAACCGGTTTTGAAAGGTTTTGACCAGTTTTGATCAGTTTTGTCCGGTTTTAAACCGGTGTTGACTGGTTTTGATCAGTTTTGACTTGTTTGCACTATTTTTTGGACCAGTTTCGATAGGTTTTCGACCGGTTTGGACTGGTTTGGACAGGTTTGGACAGGTTTGGACAAGTTTTGACTGGTTTTGACGGGTTTTGAGTTGTTTGCACCTATTTTGGACAGGTTCGGATAGGTTTGACAGGTTTGCACAGGTTTTGACCAGTTTTGATCAGTTTTGATCAGTTTTAAACCTGTGTTGACTGGTTTTGAACCGGTTTTGACAGGTTTTGACCAGTTTTGATCAGTTTTGACCGGTTTTGATCAGTTTTGTCCGGTTTTAAACAGGTGTTGACTGGTTTTGATCAGTTTTGACTTGTTTGCACTATTTTTTGAACCAGTTTCGATAGGTTTTCGACCGGTTTGGACTGGTTTGGACAGGTTTGGACAGGTTTGGACAAGTTTTGACTGGTTTTGACGGGTTTTGAGTTGTTTGCACCTATTTTGGACAGGTTCGGATAGGTTTGACAGGTTTGCACAGGTTTTGACCAGTTTTGATCAGTTTTGATCAGTTTTAAACCAGTGTTGACTGGTTTTGAACCGGTTTTGACAGGTTTTGACCAGTTTTGATCAGTTTTGACCGGTTTTAAACCGGTGTTGACTGGTTTTGATCAGTTTTGACTTGTTTGCACTGGTTTTGGACCAGTTTCGATAGGTTTTCGACCGGTTTGGATCGGTTTGGACAGGTTTGGACAGGTTTGGACAAGTTTTGACTGGTTTTGACGGGTTTTGAGTTGTTTGCACCTATTTTGGACAGGTTTGGATAGGTTTTTGACTGGTTTGGAGAGGTTTGACCTGTTTGCACAGGTTTTGACCAGTTTTCACTGGTTTTAAACCGGTTTGCGACAGGTTTTGACCAGTTTTGATCAGTTTTGATCGGCTTTAAACCGGTGTTGACTGGTTTTGATCAGTTATGACTTGTTTGCACTGGTTTTAGACCAATTTGGATTGGTTTTCGACTGGTTTGGACCGGTTTGGAAAGGTTTGGACAGGTTTTGACAAGTTTTGATCGGTTTTGACGGGTTTTGAGTTGTTTGCACCTATTTTTGACCGGTTTCGACCGGTTTGACAGGTTTGCACAGGTTTTGACCAGTTTTCACTGGTTTTAAACCGGTTTGCGACAGGTTTTGACCAGTTTTGATCAGTTTTGATCGGTTTTAAACCGATGTTGACTGGTTTTGATCAGTTTTGACTTGTTTGCACTGGTTTTAGACCAGTTTGGATTGGTTTTCAACCGGTTTGGATCGGTTTGGAAAGGTTTGGACATGTTTTGACAAGTTTTGATCGGTTTTGATGGGTTTTGAGTTGTTTGCACCTATTTTTGACCGGTTTTGACCGGTTTGACAGGTTTGCACGGGTTTTGACCAGTTTTCACTGGTTTTAAACCGGTTTGCGACAGGTTTTGACCAGTTTTGATCAGTTTTGATCAGTTTTAAACCAGTGTTGACTGGTTTTGAACCGGTTTTGACAGGTTTTGACCAGTTTTGATCAGTTTTGACCGGTTTTAAACCGGTGTTGACTGGTTTTGATCAGTTTTGACTTGTTTGCACTGGTTTTGGACCAGTTTCGATAGGTTTTCGACCGGTTTGGATCGGTTTGGACAGGTTTGGACAGGTTTGGACAAGTTTTGACTGGTTTTGACGGGTTTTGAGTTGTTTGCACCTATTTTGGACAGGTTTGGATAGGTTTTTGACTGGTTTGGAGAGGTTTGACCTGTTTGCACAGGTTTTGACCAGTTTTCACTGGTTTTAAACCGGTTTGCGACAGGTTTTGACCAGTTTTGATCAGTTTTGATCGGCTTTAAACCGGTGTTGACTGGTTTTGATCAGTTATGACTTGTTTGCACTGGTTTTAGACCAATTTGGATTGGTTTTCGACTGGTTTGGACCGGTTTGGAAAGGTTTGGACAGGTTTTGACAAGTTTTGATCGGTTTTGACGGGTTTTGAGTTGTTTGCACCTATTTTTGACCGGTTTCGACCGGTTTGACAGGTTTGCACAGGTTTTGACCAGTTTTCACTGGTTTTAAACCGGTTTGCGATAGGTTTTGACCAGTTTTGATCAGTTTTGATCGGTTTTAAACCGATGTTGACTGGTTTTGATCAGTTTTGACTTGTTTGCACTGGTTTTAGACCAGTTTGGATTGGTTTTCAACCGGTTTGGATCGGTTTGGAAAGGTTTGGACATGTTTTGACAAGTTTTGATCGGTTTTGATGGGTTTTGAGTTGTTTGCACCTATTTTTGACCGGTTTTGACCGGTTTGACAGGTTTGCACGGGTTTTGACCAGTTTTCAGTGGTTTTAAACCGGTTTGCGACAGGTTTTGACCAGTTTTGATCAGTTTTGATCGGTTTTAAACCGATGTTGACTGGTTTTGATCAGTTTTGACTTGTTTGCACTGGTTTTAGACCAGTTTGGATTGTTTTTCGACCGGTTTGGACCGGTTTGGAAAGGTTTGGACAGGTTTTGACAAGTTTTGATCGGTTTTGATGGGTTTTGAGTTGTTTGCACCTATTTTTGACCGGTTTTGACCGGTTTGACATGTTTGCACGGGTTTTGACCAGTTTTCACTGGTTTTAAACCGGTTTGCGACAGGTTTTGACCAGTTTTGATCGGTTTTAAACAGGTGTTGACTGGTTTTGATCAGTTTTGATCAGTTTTGACTTGTTTGCACTGGTTTTAGACCAGTTTGGATTGGTTTTCGACCGGTTTGGACCGGTTTGGAAAGGTTTGGACAGGTTTTGACAAGTTTTGATCGGTTTTGATGGGTTTTGAGTTGTTTGCACCTATTTTTGACCGGTTTTGACCGGTTTGACAGGTTTGCACGGGTTTTGACCAGTTTTCACTAGTTTTAAACCGGTTTGCGACAGATTTTGACCAGTTTTGATCGGTTTTAAACCTGTGTTGACTGGTTTTGAACCGGTTTTGAAAGGTTTTGACCAGTTTTGATCAGTTTTGTCCGGTTTTAAACCGGTGTTGACTGGTTTTGATCAGTTTTGACTTGTTTGCACTATTTTTTGGACCAGTTTCGATAGGTTTTCGACCGGTTTGGACTGGTTTGGACAGGTTTGGACAGGTTTGGACAAGTTTTGACTGGTTTTGACGGGTTTTGAGTTGTTTGCACCTATTTTGGACAGGTTCGGATAGGTTTGACAGGTTTGCACAGGTTTTGACCAGTTTTGATCAGTTTTGATCAGTTTTAAACCTGTTTTGATCGGTTTTGACGGGTTTTGAGTTGTTTGCACCTATTTTTGACCGGTTTCGACCGGTTTGACAGGTTTGCACAGGTTTTGACCAGTTTTCACTGGTTTTAAACCGGTTTGCGACAGGTTTTGACCAGTTTTGATCAGTTTTGATCGGTTTTAAACCGATGTTGACTGGTTTTGATCAGTTTTGACTTGTTTGCACTGGTTTTAGACCAGTTTGGATTGGTTTTCAACCGGTTTGGATCGGTTTGGAAAGGTTTGGACATGTTTTGACAAGTTTTGATCGGTTTTGATGGGTTTTGAGTTGTTTGCACCTATTTTTGACCGGTTTTGACCGGTTTGACAGGTTTGCACGGGTTTTGACCAGTTTTCACTGGTTTTAAACCGGTTTGCGACAGGTTTTGACCAGTTTTGATCAGTTTTGATCAGTTTTAAACCAGTGTTGACTGGTTTTGAACCGGTTTTGACAGGTTTTGACCAGTTTTGATCAGTTTTGACCGGTTTTAAACCGGTGTTGACTGGTTTTGATCAGTTTTGACTTGTTTGCACTGGTTTTGGACCAGTTTCGATAGGTTTTCGACCGGTTTGGATCGGTTTGGACAGGTTTGGACAGGTTTGGACAAGTTTTGACTGGTTTTGACGGGTTTTGAGTTGTTTGCACCTATTTTGGACAGGTTTGGATAGGTTTTTGACTGGTTTGGAGAGGTTTGACCTGTTTGCACAGGTTTTGACCAGTTTTCACTGGTTTTAAACCGGTTTGCGACAGGTTTTGACCAGTTTTGATCAGTTTTGATCGGCTTTAAACCGGTGTTGACTGGTTTTGATCAGTTATGACTTGTTTGCACTGGTTTTAGACCAATTTGGATTGGTTTTCGACTGGTTTGGACCGGTTTGGAAAGGTTTGGACAGGTTTTGACAAGTTTTGATCGGTTTTGACGGGTTTTGAGTTGTTTGCACCTATTTTTGACCGGTTTCGACCGGTTTGACAGGTTTGCACAGGTTTTGACCAGTTTTCACTGGTTTTAAACCGGTTTGCGACAGGTTTTGACCAGTTTTGATCAGTTTTGATCGGTTTTAAACCGATGTTGACTGGTTTTGATCAGTTTTGACTTGTTTGCACTGGTTTTAGACCAGTTTGGATTGGTTTTCAACCGGTTTGGATCGGTTTGGAAAGGTTTTGACATGTTTTGACAAGTTTTGATCGGTTTTGATGGGTTTTGAGTTGTTTGCACCTATTTTTGACCGGTTTTGACCGGTTTGACAGGTTTGCACGGGTTTTGACCAGTTTTCAGTGGTTTTAAACCGGTTTGCGACAGGTTTTGACCAGTTTTGATTAGTTTTGATCGGTTTTAAACCGATGTTGACTGGTTTTGATCAGTTCTGACTTGTTTGCACTGGTTTTAGACCAGTTTGGATTGGTTTTCGACCGGTTTGGACCGGTTTGGAAAGGTTTGGACAGGTTTTGACAAGTTTTGATCGGTTTTGATGGGTTTTGAGTTGTTTGCACCTATTTTTGACCGGTTTTGACCGGTTTGACATGTTTGCACGGGTTTTGACCAGTTTTCACTGGTTTTAAACCGGTTTGCGACAGGTTTTGACCAGTTTTGATCGGTTTTAAACAGGTGTTGACTGGTTTTGATCAGTTTTGATCAGGTTTGACTTGTTTGCACTGGTTTTAGACCAGTTTGGATTGGTTTTCGACCGGTTTGGACCGGTTTGGAAAGGTTTGGACAGGTTTTGACAAGTTTTGATCGGTTTTGATGGGTTTTGAGTTGTTTGCACCTATTTTTGACCGGTTTTGACCGGTTTGACAGGTTTGCACGGGTTTTGACCAGTTTTCACTGGTTTTAAACCGGTTTGCGACAGGTTTTGACCAGTTTTGATCGGTTTTAAACAGGTGTTGACTGGTTTTGATCAGTTTTGACTTGTTTGCACTGGTTTTAGACCAGTTTGGATGGGTTTTCGACTGGTTTGGACCGGTTTGGAAAGGTTTGGACATGTTTTGACAAGTTTGTCGGTTTTGACGGGTTTTGAGTTGTTTGCACCTATTTTTGACCGGTTTGGACCGGTTTGACAGGTTTGCACAGGTTTTGACCAGTTTTCACTGGTTTTAAACCGGTTTGCGACAGGTTTTGACCAGTTTTGATCGGTTTTAAACAGGTGTTGACTGGTTTTGATCAGTTTTGATCAGTTTTGACTTGTTTGCACTGGTTTTAGACCAGTTTGGATTGGTTTTCGACCGGTTTGGACCGGTTTGGAAAGGTTTGGACAGGTTTTGACAAGTTTTGATCGGTTTTGATGGGTTTTGAGTTGTGTGCACCTTTTTTTGACCGGTTTTGACCGGTTTGACAGGTTTGCACGGGTTTTGACCAGTTTTCACTGGTTTTAAACCGGTTTGCGACAGGTTTTGACCAGTTTTGATCGGTTTTAAACAGGTGTTGACTGGTTTTGATCAGTTTTGACTTGTTTGCACTGGTTTTAGACCAGTTTGGATGGGTTTTCGACTGGTTTGGACCGGTTTGGAAAGGTTTGGACATGTTTTGACAAGTTTGTCGGTTTTGACGGGTTTTGAGTTGTTTGCACCTATTTTTGACCGGTTTGGACCGGTTTGACAGGTTTGCACAGGTTTTGACCAGTTTTCACTGGTTTTAAACCGGTTTGCGACAGGTTTTGACCAGTTTTGATCAGTTTTGACCGGTTTTAAACCGGTGTTGACTGGTTTTGATCAGTTTTGACTTGTTTGCACTGGTTTTGGACCAGTTTGGATGGGTTTTCGACTGGTTTGGACCGGTTTGGACAGGTTTGGACAGGTTTGGACAAGTTTTGACTGGTTTTGACGGGTTTTGAGTTGTTTGCACCTATTTTGGACAGGTTTGGATAGGTCTTTGACCGGTTTGGAGATGTTTGACCTGTTTGCACGGGTTTTGACCAGTTTTCACTGGTTTTTATTCGGTTTGCGACAGGTTTTGACCAGTTTTGATCAGTTTTGATCGGTTTTAAACCGGTGTTGACTGGTTTTGATCTGTTTTGACTTGTTTGCACTGGTTTTAGACCAGTTTGTATGGGTTTTCGACTGGTTTGGACCGGTTTCGAAAGGTTTGGACATGTTTTGACAAGTATTGATCGGTTTTGACGGGTTTTGAGTTGTTTGCACCTATTTTTGACCGGTTTGGACCGGTTTGACAGGTTTGCACAGGTTTTGACCAGTTTTGATCAGTTTTGATCGGTTTTAAACCTGTGTTGACTGGTTTTGAACCGGTTTTGACAGGTTTTGACCAGTTTTGATCAGTTTTGACCGGTTTTAAACCGGTGTTGACTGGTTTTGATCAGTTTTGACTTGTTTGCACTGGTTTTGGACCAGTTTCGATAGGTTTTCGACCGGTTTGGACCGGTTTGGACAGGTTTGGACAGGTTTGGACAAGTTTTGACTGGTTTTGACGGGTTTTGAGTTGTTTGCACCTATTTTGGACAGTTTTGGATAGGTTTTTGACCGGTTTGGAGACGTTTGACCTGTTTGCACAGGTTTTGACCAGTTTTCACTGGTTTTAAACCGGTTTGCGACAGGTTTTGACCAGTTTTGATCGGTTTTAAACAGGTGTTGACTGGTTTTGATCAGTTTTGACTTGTTTGCACTGGTTTTAGACCAGTTTGGATGGGTTTTCGACTGGTTTGGACCGGTTTGGAAAGGTTTGGACATGTTTTGACAAGTTTGTCGGTTTTGACGGGTTTTGAGTTGTTTGCACCTATTTTTGACCGGTTTGGACCGGTTTGACAGGTTTGCACAGGTTTTGACCAGTTTTCACTGGTTTTAAACCGGTTTGCGACAGGTTTTGACCAGTTTTGATCAGTTTTGACCGGTTTTAAACCGGTGTTGACTGGTTTTGATCAGTTTTGACTTGTTTGCACTGGTTTTGGACCAGTTTGGATGGGTTTTCGACTGGTTTGGACCGGTTTGGACAGGTTTGGACAGGTTTGGACAAGTTTTGACTGGTTTTGACGGGTTTTGAGTTGTTTGCACCTATTTTGGACAGGTTTGGATAGGTCTTTGACCGGTTTGGAGATGTTTGACCTGTTTGCACGGGTTTTGACCAGTTTTCACTGGTTTTTATTCGGTTTGCGACAGGTTTTGACCAGTTTTGATCAGTTTTGATCGGTTTTAAACCGGTGTTGACTGGTTTTGATCTGTTTTGACTTGTTTGCACTGGTTTTAGACCAGTTTGTATGGGTTTTCGACTGGTTTGGACCGGTTTCGAAAGGTTTGGACATGTTTTGACAAGTATTGATCGGTTTTGACGGGTTTTGAGTTGTTTGCACCTATTTTTGACCGGTTTGGACCGGTTTGACAGGTTTGCACAGGTTTTGACCAGTTTTGATCAGTTTTGATCGGTTTTAAACCTGTGTTGACTGGTTTTGAACCGGTTTTGACAGGTTTTGACCAGTTTTGATCAGTTTTGACCGGTTTTAAACCGGTGTTGACTGGTTTTGATCAGTTTTGACTTGTTTGCACTGGTTTTGGACCAGTTTCGATAGGTTTTCGACCGGTTTGGACCGGTTTGGACAGGTTTGGACAGGTTTTGACAAGTTTTGACTGGTTTTGACGGGTTTTGAGTTGTTTGCACCTATTTTGGACAGTTTTGGATAGGTTTTTGACCGGTTTGGAGACGTTTGACCTGTTTGCACAGGTTTTGACCAGTTTTCACTGGTTTTAAACCGGTTTGCGACAGGTTTTGACCAGTTTTGATCAGTTTTGATTGGTTTTAAACCGGTGTTGACTTGTTTTGATCAGTTTAGACTTGTTTGCACTGGTTTTAGACCAATTTGGATGGGTTTTCGACTGGTTTTGACCTGTTTGGAAAGGTTTGGACATGTTTTGACAAGTATTGATCGGTTTTGACGGGTTTTGAGTTGTTTGCACCTATTTTTGAACGGTTTGGACCGGTTTGACAGGTTTGCACAGGTTTTGATCAGTTTTGATCGGTTTTAAACCTGTGTTGACTGGTTTTGAACCGGTTTTGACAGGTTTTGACCAGTTTTAATCAGTTTTGTCCGGTTTTAAACCGGTGTTGACTGGTTTTGATCAGTTTTGACTTGTTTGCACTATTTTTTGGACCAGTTTCGATAGGTTTTCGACCGGTTTGGACCGGTTTGGACAGGTTTGGACAGGTTTGGACAAGTTTTGACTGGTTTTGACGGGTTTTGAGTTGTTTGCACCTATTTTGGACAGGTTCGGATAGGTTTGACAGGTTTGCACAGGTTTTGACCAGTTTTGATCAGTTTTGATCGGTTTTAAACCTGTGTTGACTGGTTTTGAACCGGTTTTGACAGGTTTTGACCAGTTTTGATCAGTTTTGACCGGTTTTAAACCGGTGTTGACTTGTTTTGATCAGTTTTGACTTGTTTGCACTGGTTTTGGACCAGTTTCGATAGGTTTTCGACCGGTTTGGACCGGTTTGGACAGGTTTGGACAGGTTTGGACAAGTTTTGACTGGTTTTGACGGGTTTTGAGTTGTTTGCACCTATTTTGGACAGGTTTGGATAGGTTTTTGACCTGTTTGGAGAGGTTTGACCTGTTTGCACAGGTTTTGACCAGTTTTCACTGGTTTTAAACCGGTTTGCGACAGGTTTTGACCAGTTTTTGACAGTATTGTTTATGTTTTAAATAATTATAATCAGATCTGACTGGTTTAAAACCGGTATGGACAGGTTTTGACCTTTTTTGTCTTGTTTGCAATAGTTTTGGACCGGTTTGGACAGGTTGTGCCGGGTTTGGAATGGTTTTGGACAGGTTTGGACCGGTTCTAGACCGGTTTTGATATGTTTGCACAGGTTTTGACCAGTTTTGATCAGTTTTGACCGGTTAAAAACCAGTGTTGACTGGTTTTGATCAGTTTTGACTTGTTTGCACTGGTTTTCGACCGGTTTGGACCGGTTTTGATAGGTTTGGACAGGTTTGGACAAGTTTTGACTGGTTTTGACGGGTTTTGAGTTGTTTGCACCTATTTTGGACAGGTTTGGATAGGTTTTTGACTGGTTTGGAGAGGTTTGACCTGTTTGCACAGGTTTTGACCAGTTTTGATCAGTTTTGATCGGTTTTAAACCTGTGTTGACTGGTTTTGAACCGGTTTTGACAGGTTTTGACCAGTTTTGATCAGTTTTGACCGGTTTTAAACCGGTGTTGACTTGTTTTGATCAGTTTTGACTTGTTTGCACTGGTTTTGGACCAGTTTCGATAGGTTTTCGACCGGTTTGGACCGGTTTGGACAGGTTTGGACAGGTTTGGACAAGTTTTGACTGGTTTTGACGGGTTTTGAGTTGTTTGCACCTATTTTGGACAGGTTTGGATAGGTTTTTGACCTGTTTGGAGAGGTTTGACCTGTTTGCACAGGTTTTGACCAGTTTTCACTGGTTTTAAACCGGTTTGCGACAGGTTTTGACCAGTTTTTGACAGTATTGTTTATGTTTTAACTAATTATAATCAGATCTGACTGGTTTAAAACCGGTATGGACAGGTTTTGACCTTTTTTGTCTTGTTTGCAATAGTTTTGGACCGGTTTGGACAGGTTGTGCCGGGTTTGGAATGGTTTTGGACAGGTTTGGACCGGTTCTAGACCGGTTTTGATATGTTTGCACAGGTTTTGACCAGTTTTGATCAGTTTTGACCGGTTAAAAACCAGTGTTGACTGGTTTTGATCAGTTTTGACTTGTTTGCACTGGTTTTCGACCGGTTTGGACCGGTTTTGATAGGTTTGGACAGGTTTGGACAAGTTTTGACTGGTTTTGACGGGTTTTGAGTTGTTTGCACCTATTTTGGACAGGTTTGGATAGGTTTTTGACTGGTTTGGAGAGGTTTGACCTGTTTGCACAGGTTTTGACCAGTTTTCACTGGTTTTAAACCGGTTTGCGACAGGTTTTGACCAGTTTTGATCAGTTTTGATCGGCTTTAAACCGATGTTGACTGGTTTTGATCAGTTTTGACTTGTTTGCACTGGTTTTAGACCAGTTTGGATTGGTTTTCGACTGGTTTGGACCGGTTTGGAAAGGTTTGGACAGGTTTTGACAAGTTTTGATCGGTTTTGACGGGTTTTGAGTTGTTTGCACCTATTTTTGACCGGTTTCGACCGGTTTGATAGGTTTGCACAGGTTTTGACCAGTTTTCACTGGTTTTAAACCGGTTTGCGACAGGTTTTGACCAGTTTTGATCGGTTTTAAACAGGTGTTGACTGGTTTTGATCAGTTTTGACTTGTTTGCACTGGTTTTAGACCAGTTTGGATGGGTTTTCGACTGGTTTGGACCGGTTTGGAAAGGTTTGGACATGTTTTGACAAGTTTGATCGGTTTTGACAGGTTTTGACCAGTTTTGATCAGTTTTGATCGGTTTTAAACCTGTGTTGACTGGTTTTGAACCGGTTTTTACAGGTTTTGACCAGTTTTGATCAGTTTTGACCGGTTTTAAACCGGTGTTGACTGGTTTTGATCAGTTTTGACTTGTTTGCACTGGTTTTAGACCAATTTGGATTGGTTTTCGACTGGTTTGGACCGGTTTGGAAAGGTTTGGACAGGTTTTGACAAGTTTTGATCGGTTTTGACGGGTTTTGAGTTGTTTGCACCTATTTTTGACCGGTTTCGACCGGTTTGACAGGTTTGCACAGGTTTTGACCAGTTTTGATCAGTTTTGATCGGTTTTAAACCTGTGTTGACTGGTTTTGAACCGGTTTTTACAGGTTTTGACCAGTTTTGATCAGTTTTGATCGGTTTTAAACCGGTGTTGACTGGTTTTGATCTGTTTTGACTTGTTTGCACTGGTTTTAGACCAGTTTGTATGGGTTTTCGACTGGTTTGGACCGGTTTCGAAAGGTTTGGACATGTTTTGACAAGTATTGATCGGTTTTGACGGGTTTTGAGTTGTTTGCACCTATTTTTGACCGGTTTGGACCGGTTTGACAGGTTTGCACAGGTTTTGACCAGTTTTGATCAGTTTTGATCGGTTTTAAACCTGTGTTGACTGGTTTTGAACCGGTTTTGACAGGTTTTGACCAGTTTTGATCAGTTTTGACCGGTTTTAAACCGGTGTTGACTGGTTTTGATCAGTTTTGACTTGTTTGCACTGGTTTTGGACCAGTTTCGATAGGTTTTCGACCGGTTTGGACCGGTTTGGACAGGTTTGGACAGGTTTTGACAAGTTTTGTCTGGTTTTGACGGGTTTTGAGTTGTTTGCACCTATTTTGGACAGTTTTGGATAGGTTTTTGACCGGTTTGGAGACGTTTGACCTGTTTGCACAGGTTTTGACCAGTTTTCACTGGTTTTAAACCGGTTTGCGACAGGTTTTGACCAGTTTTGATCAGTTTTGATTGGTTTTAAACCGGTGTTGACTTGTTTTGATCAGTTTAGACTTGTTTGCACTGGTTTTAGACCAATTTGGATGGGTTTTCGACTGGTTTTGACCTGTTTGGAAAGGTTTGGACATGTTTTGACAAGTATTGATCGGTTTTGACGGGTTTTGAGTTGTTTGCACCTATTTTTGAACGGTTTGGACCGGTTTGACAGGTTTGCACAGGTTTTGATCAGTTTTGATCGGTTTTAAACCTGTGTTGACTGGTTTTGAACCGGTTTTGACAGGTTTTGACCAGTTTTAATCAGTTTTGTCCGGTTTTAAACCGGTGTTGACTGGTTTTGATCAGTTTTGACTTGTTTGCACTATTTTTTGGACCAGTTTCGATAGGTTTTCGACCGGTTTGGACGGTTTGGACAGGTTTGGACAGGTTTGGACAAGTTTTGACTGGTTTTGACGGGTTTTGAGTTGTTTGCACCTATTTTGGACAGGTTCGGATAGGTTTGACAGGTTTGCACAGGTTTTGACCAGTTTTGATCAGTTTTGATCGGTTTTAAACCTGTGTTGACTGGTTTTGAACCGGTTTTGACAGGTTTTGACCAGTTTTGATCAGTTTTGACCGGTTTTAAACCGGTGTTGACTTGTTTTGATCAGTTTTGACTTGTTTGCACTGGTTTTGGACCAGTTTCGATAGGTTTTCGACCGGTTTGGACCGGTTTGGACAGGTTTGGACAGGTTTGGACAAGTTTTGACTGGTTTTGACGGGTTTTGAGTTGTTTGCACCTATTTTGGACAGGTTTGGATAGGTTTTTGACCTGTTTGGAGAGGTTTGACCTGTTTGCACAGGTTTTGACCAGTTTTCACTGGTTTTAAACCGGTTTGCGACAGGTTTGACCAGTTTTTGACAGTATTGTTTATGTTTTAAATAATTATAATCAGATCTGACTGGTTTAAAACCGGTATGGACAGGTTTTGACCTTTTTTGTCTTGTTTGCAATAGTTTTGGACCGGTTTGGACAGGTTGTGCCGGGTTTGGAATGGTTTTGGACAGGTTTGGACCGGTTCTAGACCGGTTTTGATATGTTTGCACAGGTTTTGACCAGTTTTGATCAGTTTTGACCGGTTAAAAACCAGTGTTGACTGGTTTTGATCAGTTTTGACTTGTTTGCACTGGTTTTCGACCGGTTTGGACCGGTTTTGATAGGTTTGGACAGGTTTGGACAAGTTTTGACTGGTTTTGACGGGTTTTGAGTTGTTTGCACCTATTTTGGACAGGTTTGGATAGGTTTTTGACTGGTTTGGAGAGGTTTGACCTGTTTGCACAGGTTTTGACCAGTTTTGATCAGTTTTGATCGGTTTTAAACCTGTGTTGACTGGTTTTGAACCGGTTTTGACAGGTTTTGACCAGTTTTGATCAGTTTTGACCGGTTTTAAACCGGTGTTGACTTGTTTTGATCAGTTTTGACTTGTTTGCACTGGTTTTGGACCAGTTTCGATAGGTTTTCGACCGGTTTGGACCGGTTTGGACAGGTTTGGACAGGTTTGGACAAGTTTTGACTGGTTTTGACGGGTTTTGAGTTGTTTGCACCTATTTTGGACAGGTTTGGATAGGTTTTTGACCTGTTTGGAGAGGTTTGACCTGTTTGCACAGGTTTTGACCAGTTTTGATCAGTTTTGATCGGTTTTAAACCTGTGTTGACTGGTTTTGAACCGGTTTTGACAGGTTTTGACCAGTTTTGATCAGTTTTGACCGGTTTTAAACCGGTGTTGACTTGTTTTGATCAGTTTTGACTTGTTTGCACTGGTTTTGGACCAGTTTCGATAGGTTTTCGACCGGTTTGGACCGGTTTGGACAGGTTTGGACAGGTTTGGACAAGTTTTGACTGGTTTTGACGGGTTTTGAGTTGTTTGCACCTATTTTGGACAGGTTTGGATAGGTTTTTGACCTGTTTGGAGAGGTTTGACCTGTTTGCACAGGTTTTGACCAGTTTTCACTGGTTTTAAACCGGTTTGCGACAGGTTTTGACCAGTTTTTGACAGTATTGTTTATGTTTTAACTAATTATAATCAGATCTGACTGGTTTAAAACCGGTATGGACAGGTTTTGACCTTTTTTGTCTTGTTTGCAATAGTTTTGGACCGGTTTGGACAGGTTGTGCCGGGTTTGGAATGGTTTTGGACAGGTTTGGACCGGTTCTAGACCGGTTTTGATATGTTTGCACAGGTTTTGACCAGTTTTGATCAGTTTTGACCGGTTAAAAACCAGTGTTGACTGGTTTTGATCAGTTTTGACTTGTTTGCACTGGTTTTCGACCGGTTTGGACCGGTTTTGATAGGTTTTGACAGGTTTGGACAAGTTTTGACTGGTTTTGACGGGTTTTGAGTTGTTTGCACCTATTTTGGACAGGTTTGGATAGGTTTTTGACTGGTTTGGAGAGGTTTGACCTGTTTGCACAGGTTTTGACCAGTTTTCACTGGTTTTAAACCGGTTTGCGACAGGTTTTGACCAGTTTTGATCAGTTTTGATCGGCTTTAAACCGATGTTGACTGGTTTTGATCAGTTTTGACTTGTTTGCACTGGTTTTAGACCAGTTTGGATTGGTTTTCGACTGGTTTGGACCGGTTTGGAAAGGTTTGGACAGGTTTTGACAAGTTTTGATCGGTTTTGACGGGTTTTGAGTTGTTTGCACCTATTTTTGACCGGTTTCGACCGGTTTGATAGGTTTGCACAGGTTTTGACCAGTTTTCACTGGTTTTAAACCGGTTTGCGACAGGTTTTGACCAGTTTTGATCGGTTTTAAACAGGTGTTGACTGGTTTTGATCAGTTTTGACTTGTTTGCACTGGTTTTAGACCAGTTTGGATGGGTTTTCGACTGGTTTGGACCGGTTTGGAAAGGTTTGGACATGTTTTGACAAGTTTGATCGGTTTTGACAGGTTTTGACCAGTTTTGATCAGTTTTGATCGGTTTTAAACCTGTGTTGACTGGTTTTGAACCGGTTTTTACAGGTTTTGACCAGTTTTGATCAGTTTTGACCGGTTTTAAACCGGTGTTGACTGGTTTTGATCAGTTTTGACTTGTTTGCACTGGTTTTAGACCAATTTGGATTGGTTTTCGACTGGTTTGGACCGGTTTGGAAAGGTTTGGACAGGTTTTGACAAGTTTTGATCGGTTTTGACGGGTTTTGAGTTGTTTGCACCTATTTTTGACCGGTTTCGACCGGTTTGACAGGTTTGCACAGGTTTTGACCAGTTTTCACTGGTTTTAAACCGGTTTGCGACAGGTTTTGACCAGTTTTGATCAGTTTTGATCGGTTTTAAACCGATGTTGACTGGTTTTGATCAGTTTTGACTTGTTTGCACTGGTTTTAGACCAGTTTGGATTGGTTTTCAACCGGTTTGGATCGGTTTGGAAAGGTTTGGACATGTTTTGACAAGTTTTGATCGGTTTTGATGGGTTTTGAGTTGTTTGCACCTATTTTTGACCGGTTTTGACCGGTTTGACAGGTTTGCACGGGTTTTGACCAGTTTTCACTGGTTTTAAACCGGTTTGCGACAGGTTTTGACCAGTTTTGATCGGTTTTAAACAGGTGTTGACTGGTTTTGATCAGTTTTGATCAGTTTTGACTTGTTTGCACTGGTTTTAGACCAGTTTGGATTGGTTTTCGACCGGTTTGGACCGGTTTGGAAAGGTTTGGACAGGTTTTGACAAGTTTTGATCGGTTTTGACGGGTTTTGAGTTGTTTGCACCTATTTTTGACCGGTTTCGACCGGTTTGACAGGTTTGCACAGGTTTTGACCAGTTTTCAGTGGTTTTAAACCGGTTTGCGACAGGTTTTGACCAGTTTTGATCAGTTTTGATCGGTTTTAAACCGATGTTGACTGGTTTTGATCAGTTTTGACTTGTTTGCACTGGTTTTAGACCAGTTTGGATTGGTTTTCGACCGGTTTGGACCGGTTTGGAAAGGTTTGGACAGGTTTTGACAAGTTTTGATCGGTTTTGATGGGTTTTGAGTTGTTTGCACCTATTTTTGACCGGTTTTGACCGGTTTGACAGGTTTGCACGGGTTTTGACCAGTTTTCACTGGTTTTAAACCGGTTTGCGACAGGTTTTGACCAGTTTTGATCGGTTTTAAACAGGTGTTGACTGGTTTTGATCAGTTTTGATCAGTTTTGACTTGTTTGCACTGGTTTTAGACCAGTTTGGATTGGTTTTCGACCGGTTTGGACCGGTTTGGAAAGGTTTGGACAGGTTTTGACAAGTTTTGATCGGTTTTGATGGGTTTTGAGTTGTTTGCACCTATTTTTGACCGGTTTTGACCGGTTTGACAGGTTTGCACGGGTTTTGACCAGTTTTCACTGGTTTTAAACCGGTTTGCGACAGGTTTTGACCAGTTTTGATCGGTTTTAAACAGGTGTTGACTGGTTTTGATCAGTTTTGACTTGTTTGCACTGGTTTTAGACCAGTTTGGATGGGTTTTCGACTGGTTTGGACCGGTTTGGAAAGGTTTGGACATGTTTTGACAAGTTTGTCGGTTTTGACGAGTTTTGAGTTGTTTGCACCTATTTTTGACCGGTTTGGACCGGTTTGACAGGTTTGCACAGGTTTTGACCAGTTTTCACTGGTTTTAAACCGGTTTGCGACAGGTTTTGACCAGTTTTGATCGGTTTTAAACAGGTGTTGACTGGTTTTGATCAGTTTTGATCAGTTTTGACTTGTTTGCACTGGTTTTAGACCAGTTTGGATTGGTTTTCGACCGGTTTGGACCGGTTTGGAAAGGTTTGGACAGGTTTTGACAAGTTTTGATCGGTTTTGATGGGTTTTGAGTTGTTTGCACCTTTTTTTGACCGGTTTTGACCGGTTTGACAGGTTTGCACGGGTTTTGACCAGTTTTCACTGGTTTTAAACCGGTTTGCGACAGGTTTTGACCAGTTTTGATCGGTTTTAAACAGGTGTTGACTGGTTTTGATCAGTTTTGACTTGTTTGCACTGGTTTTAGACCAGTTTGGATGGGTTTTCGACTGGTTTGGACCGGTTTGGAAAGGTTTGGACATGTTTTGACAAGTTTGTCGGTTTTGACGGGTTTTGAGTTGTTTGCACCTATTTTTGACCGGTTTGGACCGGTTTGACAGGTTTGCACAGGTTTTGACCAGTTTTCACTGGTTTTAAACCGGTTTGCGACAGGTTTTGACCAGTTTTGATCAGTTTTGACCGGTTTTAAACCGGTGTTGACTGGTTTTGATCAGTTTTGACTTGTTTGCACTGGTTTTGGACCAGTTTGGATGGGTTTTCGACTGGTTTGGACCGGTTTGGACAGGTTTGGACAGGTTTGGACAAGTTTTGACTGGTTTTGACGGGTTTTGAGTTGTTTGCACCTATTTTGGACAGGTTTGGATAGGTCTTTGACCGGTTTGGAGATGTTTGACCTGTTTGCACGGGTTTTGACCAGTTTTCACTGGTTTTTATTCGGTTTGCGACAGGTTTTGACCAGTTTTGATCAGTTTTGATCGGTTTTAAACCGGTGTTGACTGGTTTTGATCTGTTTTGACTTGTTTGCACTGGTTTTAGACCAGTTTGTATGGGTTTTCGACTGGTTTGGACCGGTTTCGAAAGGTTTGGACATGTTTTGACAAGTATTGATCGGTTTTGACGGGTTTTGAGTTGTTTGCACCTATTTTTGACCGGTTTGGACCGGTTTGACAGGTTTGCACAGGTTTTGACCAGTTTTGATCAGTTTTGATCGGTTTTAAACCTGTGTTGACTGGTTTTGAACCGGTTTTGACAGGTTTTGACCAGTTTTGATCAGTTTTGACCGGTTTTAAACCGGTGTTGACTGGTTTTGATCAGTTTTGACTTGTTTGCACTGGTTTTGGACCAGTTTCGATAGGTTTTCGACCGGTTTGGACCGGTTTGGACAGGTTTGGACAGGTTTTGACAAGTTTTGACTGGTTTTGACGGGTTTTGAGTTGTTTGCACCTATTTTGGACAGTTTTGGATAGGTTTTTGACCGGTTTGGAGACGTTTGACCTGTTTGCACAGGTTTTGACCAGTTTTCACTGGTTTTAAACCGGTTTGCGACAGGTTTTGACCAGTTTTGATCAGTTTTGATTGGTTTTAAACCGGTGTTGACTTGTTTTGATCAGTTTAGACTTGTTTGCACTGGTTTTAGACCAATTTGGATGGGTTTTCGACTGGTTTTGACCTGTTTGGAAAGGTTTGGACATGTTTTGACAAGTATTGATCGGTTTTGACGGGTTTTGAGTTGTTTGCACCTATTTTTGAACGGTTTGGACCGGTTTGACAGGTTTGCACAGGTTTTGATCAGTTTTGATCGGTTTTAAACCTGTGTTGACTGGTTTTGAACCGGTTTTGACAGGTTTTGACCAGTTTTAATCAGTTTTGTCCGGTTTTAAACCGGTGTTGACTGGTTTTGATCAGTTTTGACTTGTTTGCACTATTTTTTGGACCAGTTTCGATAGGTTTTCGACCGGTTTGGACCGGTTTGGACAGGTTTGGACAGGTTTGGACAAGTTTTGACTGGTTTTGACGGGTTTTGAGTTGTTTGCACCTATTTTGGACAGGTTCGGATAGGTTTGACAGGTTTGCACAGGTTTTGACCAGTTTTGATCAGTTTTGATCGGTTTTAAACCTGTGTTGACTGGTTTTGAACCGGTTTTGACAGGTTTTGACCAGTTTTGATCAGTTTTGACCGGTTTTAAACCGGTGTTGACTTGTTTTGATCAGTTTTGACTTGTTTGCACTGGTTTTGGACCAGTTTCGATAGGTTTTCGACCGGTTTGGACCGGTTTGGACAGGTTTGGACAGGTTTGGACAAGTTTTGACTGGTTTTGACGGGTTTTGAGTTGTTTGCACCTATTTTGGACAGGTTTGGATAGGTTTTTGACCTGTTTGGAGAGGTTTGACCTGTTTGCACAGGTTTTGACCAGTTTTCACTGGTTTTAAACCGGTTTGCGACAGGTTTTGACCAGTTTTTGACAGTATTGTTTATGTTTTAACTAATTATAATCAGATCTGACTGGTTTAAAACCGGTATGGACAGGTTTTGACCTTTTTTGTCTTGTTTGCAATAGTTTTGGACCGGTTTGGACAGGTTGTGCCGGGTTTGGAATGGTTTTGGACAGGTTTGGACCGGTTCTAGACCGGTTTTGATATGTTTGCACAGGTTTTGACCAGTTTTGATCAGTTTTGACCGGTTAAAAACCAGTGTTGACTGGTTTTGATCAGTTTTGACTTGTTTGCACTGGTTTTCGACCGGTTTGGACCGGTTTTGATAGGTTTGGACAGGTTTGGACAAGTTTTGACTGGTTTTGACGGGTTTTGAGTTGTTTGCACCTATTTTGGACAGGTTTGGATAGGTTTTTGACTGGTTTGGAGAGGTTTGACCTGTTTGCACAGGTTTTGACCAGTTTTCACTGGTTTTAAACCGGTTTGCGACAGGTTTTGACCAGTTTTGATCAGTTTTGATCGGCTTTAAACCGATGTTGACTGGTTTTGATCAGTTTTGACTTGTTTGCACTGGTTTTAGACCAGTTTGGATTGGTTTTCGACTGGTTTGGACCGGTTTGGAAAGGTTTGGACAGGTTTTGACAAGTTTTGATCGGTTTTGACGGGTTTTGAGTTGTTTGCACCTATTTTTGACCGGTTTCGACCGGTTTGATAGGTTTGCACAGGTTTTGACCAGTTTTCACTGGTTTTAAACCGGTTTGCGACAGGTTTTGACCAGTTTTGATCGGTTTTAAACAGGTGTTGACTGGTTTTGATCAGTTTTGACTTGTTTGCACTGGTTTTAGACCAGTTTGGATGGGTTTTCGACTGGTTTGGACCGGTTTGGAAAGGTTTGGACATGTTTTGACAAGTTTGATCGGTTTTGACAGGTTTTGACCAGTTTTGATCAGTTTTGATCGGTTTTAAACCTGTGTTGACTGGTTTTGAACCGGTTTTTACAGGTTTTGACCAGTTTTGATCAGTTTTGACCGGTTTTAAACCGGTGTTGACTGGTTTTGATCAGTTTTGACTTGTTTGCACTGGTTTTGGACCAGTTTGGATGGGTTTTCGACTGGTTTGGACCGGTTTGGACAGGTTTGGACAGGTTTGGACAAGTTTTGACTGGTTTTGACGGGTTTTGAGTTGTTTGCACCTATTTTGGACAGGTTTGGATAGGTCTTTGACCGGTTTGGAGATGTTTGACCTGTTTGCACGGGTTTTGACCAGTTTTCACTGGTTTTTATTCGGTTTGCGACAGGTTTTGACCAGTTTTGATCAGTTTTGATCGGTTTTAAACCGGTGTTGACTGGTTTTGATCTGTTTTGACTTGTTTGCACTGGTTTTAGACCAGTTTGTATGGGTTTTCGACTGGTTTTGACCTGTTTGGAAAGGTTTGGACATGTTTTGACAAGTATTGATCGGTTTTGACGGGTTTTGAGTTGTTTGCACCTATTTTTGACCGGTTTGGACCGGTTTGGACCGGTTTGACAGGTTTTGACCAGTTTTGATCAGTTTTGATCGGTTTTAAACCTGTGTTGACTGGTTTTGAACCGGTTTTGACAGGTTTTGACCAGTTTTAATCAGTTTTGACCGGTTTTAAACCGGTGTTGACTTGTTTTGATCAGTTTTGACTTGTTTGCACTGGTTTTGGACCAGTTTCGATAGGTTTTCGACCGGTTTGGACCGGTTTGGACAGGTTTGGACAGGTTTGGACAAGTTTTGACTGGTTTTGACGGGTTTTGAGTTGTTTGCACCTATTTTGGACAGGTTTGGATAGGTTTTTGACCTGTTTGGAGAGGTTTGACCTGTTTGCACAGGTTTTGACCAGTTTTCACTGGTTTTAAACCGGTTTGCGACAGGTTTTGACCAGTTTTTGACAGTATTGTTTATGTTTTAACTAATTATAATCAGATCTGACTGGTTTAAAACCGGTATGGACAGGTTTTGACCTTTTTTGTCTTGTTTGCAATAGTTTTGGACCGGTTTGGACAGGTTGTGCCGGGTTTGGAATGGTTTTGGACAGGTTTGGACCGGTTCTAGACCGGTTTTGATATGTTTGCACAGGTTTTGACCAGTTTTGATCAGTTTTGACCGGTTAAAAACCAGTGTTGACTGGTTTTGATCAGTTTTGACTTGTTTGCACTGGTTTTCGACCGGTTTGGACCGGTTTTGATAGGTTTGGACAGGTTTGGACAAGTTTTGACTGGTTTTGACGGGTTTTGAGTTGTTTGCACCTATTTTGGACAGGTTTGGATAGGTTTTTGACTGGTTTGGAGAGGTTTGACCTGTTTGCACAGGTTTTGACCAGTTTTCACTGGTTTTAAACCGGTTTGCGACAGGTTTTGACCAGTTTTGATCAGTTTTGATCGGCTTTAAACCGATGTTGACTGGTTTTGATCAGTTTTGACTTGTTTGCACTGGTTTTAGACCAGTTTGGATTGGTTTTCGACTGGTTTGGACCGGTTTGGAAAGGTTTGGACAGGTTTTGACAAGTTTTGATCGGTTTTGACGGGTTTTGAGTTGTTTGCACCTATTTTTGACCGGTTTCGACCGGTTTGATAGGTTTGCACAGGTTTTGACCAGTTTTCACTGGTTTTAAACCGGTTTGCGACAGGTTTTGACCAGTTTTGATCGGTTTTAAACAGGTGTTGACTGGTTTTGATCAGTTTTAGGTTTTCGACCGGTTTGGACCGGTTTGGACAGGTTTGGACAGGTTTGGACAAGTTTTGACTGGTTTTGACGGGTTTTGAGTTGTTTGCACCTATTTTGGACAGGTTCGGATAGGTTTGACAGGTTTGCACAGGTTTTGACCAGTTTTGATCAGTTTTGATCGGTTTTAAACCTGTGTTGACTGGTTTTGAACCGGTTTTGACAGGTTTTGACCAGTTTTGATCAGTTTTGACCGGTTTTAAACCGGTGTTGACTGGTTTTGATCAGTTTTGACTTGTTTGCACTGGTTTTGGACCAGTTTCGATAGGTTTTCGACCGGTTTGGACCGGTTTGGACAGGTTTGGACAGGTTTTGACAAGTTTTGACTGGTTTTGACGGGTTTTGAGTTGTTTGCACCTATTTTGGACAGTTTTGGATAGGTTTTTGACCGGTTTGGAGACGTTTGACCTGTTTGCACAGGTTTTGACCAGTTTTCACTGGTTTTAAACCGGTTTGCGACAGGTTTTGACCAGTTTTGATCAGTTTTGATTGGTTTTAAACCGGTGTTGACTTGTTTTGATCAGTTTTGACTTGTTTGCACTGGTTTTAGACCAATTTGGATGGGTTTTCGACTGGTTTTGACCTGTTTGGAAAGGTTTGGACATGTTTTGACAAGTATTGATCGGTTTTGACGGGTTTTGAGTTGTTTGCACCTATTTTTGAACGGTTTGGACCGGTTTGACAGGTTTGCACAGGTTTTGATCAGTTTTGATCGGTTTTAAACCTGTGTTGACTGGTTTTGAACCGGTTTTGACAGGTTTTGACCAGTTTTAATCAGTTTTGTCCGGTTTTAAACCGGTGTTGACTGGTTTTGATCAGTTTTGACTTGTTTGCACTATTTTTTGGACCAGTTTCGATAGGTTTTCGACCGGTTTGGACCGGTTTGGACAGGTTTGGACAGGTTTGGACAAGTTTTGACTGGTTTTGACGGGTTTTGAGTTGTTTGCACCTATTTTGGACAGGTTTGGATAGGTTTTTGACCTGTTTGGAGAGGTTTGACCTGTTTGCACAGGTTTTGACCAGTTTTCACTGTTTTTAAACCGGTTTGCGACAGGTTTTGACCAGTTTTTGACAGTATTGTTTATGTTTTAACTAATTATAATCAGATCTGACTGGTTTAAAACCGGTATGGACAGGTTTTGACCTTTTTTGTCTTGTTTGCAATAGTTTTGGACCGGTTTGGACAGGTTGTGGCGGGTTTGGAATGGTTTTGGACAGGTTTGGACCGGTTCTAGACCGGTTTTGATATGTTTGCACAGGTTTTGACCAGTTTTGATCAGTTTTGACCGGTTAAAAACCAGTGTTGACTGGTTTTGATCAGTTTTGACTTGTTTGCACTGGTTTTCGACCGGTTTGGACCGGTTTTGATAGGTTTGGACAGGTTTGGACAAGTTTTGACTGGTTTTGACGGGTTTTGAGTTGTTTGCACCTATTTTGGACAGGTTTGGATAGGTTTTTGACTGGTTTGGAGAGGTTTGACCTGTTTGCACAGGTTTTGACCAGTTTTCACTGGTTTTAAACCGGTTTGCGACAGGTTTTGACCAGTTTTGATCAGTTTTGATCGGCTTTAAACCGGTGTTGACTGGTTTTGATCAGTTTTGACTTGTTTGCACTGGTTTTAGACCAGTTTGGATTGGTTTTCGACTGGTTTGGACCGGTTTGGAAAGGTTTGGACAGGTTTTGACAAGTTTTGATCGGTTTTGACGGGTTTTGAGTTGTTTGATCAGTTTTGACCGGTTTTAAACCGGTGTTGACTGGTTGTGATCAGTTTTGACTTGTTTGCACTGGTTGTGGACCAGTTTCGATAGGTTTTCGACCGGTTTGGACCGGTTTGGACAGGTTTGGACAGGTTTGGACAAGTTTTGACTGGTTTTGACGGGTTTTGAGTTGTTTGCACCTATTTTGGACAGGTTTGGATTGGTTTTTGACCGGTTTGGAGATGTTGTTTGCACAGGTTTTGACCAGTTTTCACTGGTTTTAAACCGGTTTGCGACAGGTTTTGATCAGTTTTGATCAGTTTTGATCGGTTTTAAACCGGTGTTGACTGGTTTTGATCAGTTTTGACTTGTTTGCACTTGCTTTTAGACCAATTTGGATGGGTTTTCGACTGGTTTGGACCGGTTTGGAAAGGTTTGGACATGTTTTGACAAGTTTGATCGGTTTTGACAGGTTTTGACCAGTTTTGATCAGTTTTGATCGGTTTTAAACCTGTGTTGACTGGTTTTGAACCGGTTTTGACAGGTTTTGACCAGTTTTGATCAGTTTTGACCGGTTTTAAACCGGTGTTGACTGGTTTTGATCAGTTTTGACTTGTTTGCACTGGTTTTGGACCAGTTTCGATAGGTTTTCGACCGGTTTGGACCGGTTTGGACAGGTTTGGACAGGTTTTGACAAGTTTTGACTGGTTTTGACGGGTTTTGAGTTGTTTGCACCTATTTTGGACAGTTTTGGATAGGTTTTTGACCGGTTTGGAGACGTTTGACCTGTTTGCACAGGTTTTGACCAGTTTTCACTGGTTTTAAACCGGTTTGCGACAGGTTTTGACCAGTTTTGATCGGTTTTAAACAGGTGTTGACTGGTTTTGATCAGTTTTGACTTATTTGCACTGGTTTTAGACCAGTTTGGATGGGTTTTCGACTGGTTTGGACCGGTTTGGAAAGTTTTGGACATGTTTTGACAAGTTTGTCGGTTTTGACGGGTTTTGAGTTGTTTGTACCTATTTTTGACCGGTTTGGACCGGTTTGACAGGTTTGCACAGGTTTTGACCAGTTTTCACTGGTTTTAAACCGGTTTGCGACAGGTTTTGACCAGTTTTGATCAGTTTTGACCGGTTTTAAACCGGTGTTGACTGGTTTTGATCAGTTTTGACTTGTTTGCACTGGTTTTAGACCAGTTTGGATAGGTTTTCGACTGGTTTGGACCGGTTTGGAAAGGTTTGGACAGGTTTTGACAAGTTTTGATCGGTTTTGACGGGTTTTGAGTTGTTTGCACCTATTTTTGACCGGTTTCGACCGGTTTGACAGGTTTGCACAGGTTTTGACCAGTTTTCACTGGTTTTAAACCGGTTTGCGACAGGTTTTGACCAGTTTTGATCGGTTTTAAACAGGTGTTGACTGGTTTTGATCAGTTTTGACTTGTTTGCACTGGTTTTAGACCAGTTTGGATGGGTTTTCGACTGGTTTGGACCGGTTTGGAAAGGTTTGGACATGTTTTGACAAGTTTGATCGGTTTTGACAGGTTTTGACCAGTTTTGATCAGTTTTGACCGGTTTTAAACCGGTGTTGACTGGTTTTGATCAGTTTTGACTTGTTTGCACTGGTTTTGGACCAGTTTCGATAGGTTTTCGACCGGTTTGGACCGGTTTGGACAGGTTTGGACAGGTTTGGACAAGTTTTGACTGGTTTTGACGGGTTTTGAGTTGTTTGCACCTATTTTGGACAGGTTTGGATAGGTTTTTGACCTGTTTGGAGAGGTTTGACCTGTTTGCACAGGTTTTGACCAGTTTTCACTGGTTTTAAACCGGTTTGCGACAGGTTTTGACCAGTTTTTGACAGTATTGTTTATGTTTTAACTAATTATAATCAGATCTGACTGGTTTAAAACCGGTATGGACAGGTTTTGACCTTTTTTGTTTTGTTTGCAATAGTTTTGGACCGGTTTGGACAGGTTGTGCCGGGTTTGGAATGGTTTTGGACAGGTTTGGACCGGTTCTAGACCGGTTTTGATATGTTTGCACAGGTTTTGACCAGTTTTGATCAGTTTTGACCGGTTAAAAACCAGTGTTGACTGGTTTTGATCAGTTTTGACTTGTTTGCACTGGTTTTCGACCGGTTTGGACCGGTTTTGATAGGTTTGGACAGGTTTGGACAAGTTTTGACTGGTTTTGACGGGTTTTGAGTTGTTTGCACCTATTTTGGACAGGTTTGGATAGGTTTTTGACTGGTTTGGAGAGGTTTGACCTGTTTGCACAGGTTTTGACCAGTTTTCACTGGTTTTAAACCGGTTTGCGACAGGTTTTGACCAGTTTTGATCAGTTTTGATCGGTTTTAAACCGGTGTTGACTGGTTTTGATCTGTTTTGACTTGTTTGCACTGGTTTCAGACCAGTTTGGATGGGTTTTCCACTGGTTTGGACCGGTTTGGAAAGGTTTGGACATGTTTTGACAAGTTTTGATCGGTTTTGACGGGTTTTGAGTTGTTTGCACCTATTTTCCACTGGTTTGGACCGGTTTGGAAAGGTTTGGACAGGTTTTGACAAGTTTTGATCGGTTTTGACGGGTTTTGAGTTGTTTGCACCTATTTTTGACCGGTTTCGACCGGTTTGACAGGTTTGCACAGGTTTTGACCAGTTTTCACTGGTTTTAAACCGGTTTGCGACAGGTTTTGACCAGTTTTGATCGGTTTTAAACAGGTGTTGACTGGTTTTGATCAGTTTTGACTTGTTTGCACTGGTTTTAGACCAGTTTGGATGGGTTTTCGACTGGTTTGGACCGGTTTGGAAAGGTTTGGACATGTTTTGACAAGTTTGATCGGTTTTGACAGGTTTTGACCAGTTTTGATCAGTTTTGACCGGTTTTAAACCGGTGTTGACTGGTTTTGATCAGTTTTTACTTGTTTGCACTGGTTTTGGACCAGTTTCGATAGGTTTTCGACCGGTTTGGACAGGTTTGGAAAGTTTTGACTGGTTTTGACGGGTTTTGAGTTATTTGCACCTATTTTGGACAGGTTTGGATAGGTTTTTGACCTGTTTGGAGAGGTTTGACCTGTTTGCACAGGTTTTGACCAGTTTTGACTGGTTTTAAACCGGTTTGCGACAGGTTTTGACCAGTTTTTGACAGTATTGTTTATGTTTTAACTAATTATAATCAGATCTGACTGGTTTAAAACCGGTATGGACAGGTTTTGACCTTTTTTGTTTTGTTTGCAATAGTTTTGGACCGGTTTGGACAGGTTGTGCCGGGTTTGGAATGGTTTTGGACAGGTTTGGACCGGTTCTAGACCGGTTTTGATATGTTTGCACAGGTTTTGACCAGTTTTGATCAGTTTTGACCGGTTAAAAACCAGTGTTGACTGGTTTTGATCAGTTTTGACTTGTTTGCACTGGTTTTCGACCGGTTTGGACCGGTTTTGATAGGTTTGGACAGGTTTGGACAAGTTTTGACTGGTTTTGACGGGTTTTGAGTTGTTTGCACCTATTTTGGACAGGTTTGGATAGGTTTTTGACTGGTTTGGAGAGGTTTGACCTGTTTGCACAGGTTTTGACCAGTTTTCACTGGTTTTAAACCGGTTTGCGACAGGTTTTGACCAGTTTTGATCAGTTTTGATCGGTTTTAAACCGGTGTTGACTGGTTTTGATCTGTTTTGACTTGTTTGCACTGGTTTCAGACCAGTTTGGATGGGTTTTCCACTGGTTTGGACCGGTTTGGAAAGGTTTGGACATGTTTTGACAAGTTTTGATCGGTTTTGACGGGTTTTGAGTTGTTTGCACCTATTTTCCACTGGTTTGGACCGGTTTGGAAAGGTTTGGACAGGTTTTGACAAGTTTTGATCGGTTTTGACGGGTTTTGAGTTGTTTGCACCTATTTTTGACCGGTTTCGACCGGTTTGACAGGTTTGCACAGGTTTTGACCAGTTTTCACTGGTTTTAAACCGGTTTGCGACAGGTTTTGACCAGTTTTGATCGGTTTTAAACAGGTGTTGACTGGTTTTGATCAGTTTTGACTTGTTTGCACTGGTTTTAGACCAGTTTGGATGGGTTTTCGACTGGTTTGGACCGGTTTGGAAAGGTTTGGACATGTTTTGACAAGTTTGATCGGTTTTGACAGGTTTTGACCAGTTTTGATCAGTTTTGACCGGTTTTAAACCGGTGTTGACTGGTTTTGATCAGTTTTTACTTGTTTGCACTGGTTTTGGACCAGTTTCGATAGGTTTTCGACCGGTTTGGACAGGTTTGGAAAGTTTTGACTGGTTTTGACGGGTTTTGAGTTATTTGCACCTATTTTGGACAGGTTTGGATAGGTTTTTGACCTGTTTGGAGAGGTTTGACCTGTTTGCACAGGTTTTGACCAGTTTTCACTGGTTTTAAACCGGTTTGCGACAGGTTTTGACCAGTTTTTGACAGTATTGTTTATGTTTTAACTAATTATAATCAGATCTGACTGGTTTAAAACCGGTATGGACAGGTTTTGACCTTTTTTGTTTTGTTTGCAATTGTTTTGGACCGGTTTGGACAGGTTGTGCCGGGTTTGGAATGGTTTTGGACAGGTTTGGACCGGTTCTAGACCGGTTTTGATATGTTTGCACAGGTTTTGACCAGTTTTGATCAGTTTTGACCGGTTAAAAACCAGTGTTGACTGGTTTTGATCAGTTTTGACTTGTTTGCACTGGTTTTCGACCGGTTTGGACCGGTTTTGATAGGTTTTGACAGGTTTGGACAAGTTTTGACTGGTTTTGACGGGTTTTGAGTTGTTTGCACCTATTTTGGACAGGTTTGGATAGGTTTTTGACTGGTTTGGAGAGGTTTGACCTGTTTGCACAGGTTTTGACCAGTTTTCACTGGTTTTAAACCGGTTTGCGACAGGTTTTGACCAGTTTTGATCAGTTTTGATCGGTTTTAAACCGGTGTTGACTGGTTTTGATCTGTTTTGACTTGTTTGCACTGGTTTCAGACCAGTTTGGATGGGTTTTCCACTGGTTTGGACCAGTTTGGAAAGGTTTGGACATGTTTTGACAAGTTTTAATCGGTTTTGACGGGTTTTGAGTTGTTTGCACCTATTTTTGACTGGTTTGGACCGGTTTGACAGGTTTGCACAGGTTTTGACCAGTTTTGATCAGTTTTGATCGGTTTTAAACCTGTGTTGACTGGTTTTGAACCGGTTTTGAAAGGTTTTGACCAGTTTTGATCAGTTTTGTCCGGTTTTAAACCGGTGTTGACTGGTTTTGATCAGTTTTGACTTGTTTACACTATTTTTTGGACCAGTTTCGATAGGTTTTCGACCGGTTTGGACCGGTTTGGACAGGTTTGGACAGGTTTGGACAAGTTTTGACTGGTTTTGACGGGTTTTGAGTTGTTTGCACCTATTTTGGACAGGTTTGGATAGGTTTTTGACCGGTTTGGAGATGTTTGACCTGTTTGCACAGGTTTTGACCAGTTTTCACTGGTTTTAAACCGGTTTGCGACAGGTTTTGACCAGTTTTGATCAGTTTTGATCGGTTTTAAACCGATGTTGACTGGTTTTGATCAGTTTTGATGGGTTTTGAGTTGTTTGCAACTATTTTTGACCGGTTTGGACCGGTTTGACAGGTTTGCACAGGTTTTGACCAGTTTTGATCAGTTTTGATCGGTTTTAAAGCTGTGTTGACTGGTTTTGAACCGGTTTTGACAGGTTTTGACCAGTTTTGATCAGTTTTGACCGGTTTTAAACCGGTGTTGACTGGTTTTGATCAGTTTTGACTTGTTTGCACTGGTTGTGGACCAGTTTCGATAGGTTTTCGACCGGTTTGGACCGGTTTGGACAGGTTTGGACAGGTTTGGACAAGTTTTGACTGGTTTTGACGGGTTTTGAGTTGTTTGCACCTATTTTGGACAGGTTTGGATAGGTTTTTTTTTACCGGTTTGGAGATGTTTGACCTGTTTGCACAGGTTTTGACCAGTTTTCACTGGTTTTAAACCGGTTTGCGACAGGTTTTGACCAGTTTTGATCAGTTTTGATCGGTTTTAAACCGGTGTTGACTGGTTTTGATCTGTTTTGACTTGTTTGCACTGGTTTCAGACCAGTTTGGATGGGTTTTCGACTGGTTTGGACCGGTTTGGAAAGGTTTGGACATGTTTTGACAAGTTTTAATCGGTTTTGACGGGTTTTGAGTTGTTTGCACCTATTTTTGACTGGTTTGGACCGGTTTCACAGGTTTGCACAGGTTTTGACCAGTTTTGATCAGTTTTGATCGGTTTTAAACCTGTGTTGACTGGTTTTGAACCGGTTTTGAAAGGTTTTGACCAGTTTTGATCAGTTTTGTCCGGTTTTAAATCGGTGTTGACTGGTTTTGATCAGTTTTGACTTGTTTGCACTATTTTTTGGACCAGTTTCGATAGGTTTTCGACCGGTTTGGACTGGTTTGGACAGGTTTGGACAAGTTTGGACAAGTTTTGACTGGTTTTGACGGGTTTTGAGTTGTTTGCACCTATTTTGGACAGGTTCGGATAGGTTTGACAGGTTTGCACAGGTTTTGACCAGTTTTGATCAGTTTTGATCGGTTTTAAACCTGTGTTGACTGGTTTTGAACCGGTTTTGACATATTTTGACCAGTTTTGATCAGTTTTGACCGGTTTTAAACCGGTGTTGACTGGTTTTGATCAGTTTTGACTTGTTTGCACTGGTTTTGGACCAGTTTCGATAGGTTTTCGACCGGTTTGGACCGGTTTGGACAGGTTTGGACAGGTTTGGACAAGTTTTGACTGGTTTTGACGGGTTTTGAGTTGTTTGCACCTATTTTGGACAGGTTTGGATAGGTTTTTTTTTACCGGTTTGGAGATGTTTGACCTGTTTGCACAGGTTTTGACCAGTTTTCACTGGTTTTAAACCGGTTTGCGACAGGTTTTGACCAGTTTTGATCAGTTTTGATCGGTTTTAAACCGGTGTTGACTGGTTTTGATCTGTTTTGACTTGTTTGCACTGGTTTCAGACCAGTTTGGATGGGTTTTCGACTGGTTTGGACCGGTTTGGAAAGGTTTGGACATGTTTTGACTAGTATTGTTCGGTTTTGACGGGTTTTGAGTTGTTTGCACCTATTTTTGACCGGTTTGGACCGGTTTGACAGGTTTGCACAGGTTTTGACCAGTTTTCACTAGTTTTAAACCGGTTTGCGACAGATTTTGACCAGTTTTGATCGGTTTTAAACCTGTGTTGACTGGTTTTGAACCGGTTTTGAGTTGTTTGCACCTATTTTGGACAGTTTTGGATAGGTTTTTGACCGGTTTGGAGACGTTTGACCTGTTTGCACAGGTTTTGACCAGTTTTTACTGGTTTTAAATCGGTTTGCGACAGGTTTTGACCAGTTTTGATCAGTTTTGATCGGTTTTAAACCGGTGTTGACTGGTTTTGATCTGTTTTGACTTGTTTGCACTGGTTTCAGACCAGTTTGGATGGGTTTTCGACTGGTTTGGACCGGTTTGGAAAGGTTTGGACATGTTTTGACTAGTATTGTTCGGTTTTGACGGGTTTTGAGTTGTTTGCACCTATTTTTGACCGGTTTGGACCGGTTTGACAGGTTTGCACAGGTTTTGACCAGTTTTCACTAGTTTTAAACCGGTTTGCGACAGATTTTGACCAGTTTTGATCGGTTTTAAACCTGTGTTGACTGGTTTTGAACCGGTTTTGAGTTGTTTGCACCTATTTTGGACAGTTTTGGATAGGTTTTTGACCGGTTTGGAGACGTTTGACCTATTTGCACAGGTTTTGACCAGTTTTTACTGGTTTTAAACCGGTTTGCGACAGGTTTTGACCAGTTTTGATCAGTTTTGATCGGTTTTAAACCGGTGTTGACTGGTTTTGATCAGTTTTGACTTGTTTGCACTGGTTTTAGACCAGTTTGGATGGGTTTTCCACTGGTTTGGACCGGTTTGGAAAGGTTTGGACATGTTTTGACAAGTTTTAATCGGTTTTGACGGGTTTTGAGTTGTTTGCACCTATTTTTGACTGGTTTGGACCGGTTTGACAGGTTTGTACAGGTTTTGACCAGTTTTGATCAGTTTTGATCGGTTTTAAACCTGTGTTGACTGGTTTTGAACCGGTTTTGAAAGGTTTTGACCAGTTTTGATCAGTTTTGTCCGGTTTTAAACCGGTGTTGACTGGTTTTGATCAGTTTTGACTTGTTTGCACTATTTTTTGGACCAGTTTCGATAGGTTTTCGACCGGTTTGGACCGGTTTGGACAGGTTTGGACAGGTTTGGACAAGTTTTGACTGGTTTTGACGGGTTTTGAGTTGTTTGCACCTATTTTGGACAGGTTCGGATAGGTTTGACAGGTTTGCACAGGTTTTGACCAGTTTTGATCGGTTTTAAACCTGTGTTGACTGGTTTTGAACCGGTTTTGACAGGTTTTGACCAGTTTTGATCAGTTTTGACCGGTTTTAAACCGGTGTTGACTGGTTTTGATCAGTTTTGAGTTGTTTGCACTGGTTTTGGACCAGTTTCGATAGGTTTTCGACCGGTTTGGACCGGTTTGGACAGGTTTGGACAGGTTTGGATAAGTTTTGACTGGTTTTGACGGGTTTTGAGTTGTTTGCACCTATTTTGGACAGGTTTGGATAGGTTTTTGACCGGTTTGGAGATGTTTGACCTGTTTGCACAGGTTTTGACCAGTTTTCACTGGTTTTAAACCGGTTTGCGACAGGTTTTGACCAGTTTTGATCAGTTTTGATCGGTTTTAAACCGATGTTGACTGGTTTTGATCAGTTTTGACTTGTTTGCACTGGTTTTAGACCAGTTTGGATTGGTTTTCGACCGGTGTGGACCGGTTTGGAAAGGTTTGGACAGGTTTTGAAAAGTTTTGATCGGTTTTGATGGGTTTTGAGTTGTTTATACCTATTTTTGACCGGTTTTGACCGGTTTGACAGGTTTGCACGGGTTTTGACCAGTTTTCACTGGTTTTAAACCGGTTTTGACCAGTTTTGATCAGTTTTGATCGGTTTAAAACCTGTGTTGACTGGTTTTGAACCGGTTTTGACAGGTTTTGACCAGTTTTGATCAGTTTTGACCGGTTTTAAACCGGTGTTGACTGGTTTTGATCAGTTTTGACTTGTTTGCACTGGTTTTGGACCAGTTTCGATAGGTTTTCGACCGGTTTGGACCGGTTTGGACAGGTTTGGACAGGTTTGGACAAGTTTTGACTGGTTTTGACGGGTTTTGATTTCTTTGCACCTATTTTGGACAGGTTTGGATAGGTTTTTGACCGGTTTGGAGATGTTTGACCTGTTTGCACAGGTTTTGACCAGTTTTCACTGGTTTTAAACCGGTTTGCGACAGGTTTTGACCAGTTTTGATCAGTTTTGATCGGTTTTAAACCGATGTTGACTGGTTTTGATCAGTTTTGACTTGTTTGCACTGGTTTTAGACCAGTTTGGATTGGTTTTCGACCGGTGTGGACCGGTTTGGAAAGGTTTGGACAGGTTTTGAAAAGTTTTGATCGGTTTTGATGGGTTTTGAGTTGTTTATACCTATTTTTGACCGGTTTTGACCGGTTTGACAGGTTTGCACGGGTTTTGACCAGTTTTCACTGGTTTTAAACCGGTTTTGACCAGTTTTGATCAGTTTTGATCGGTTTAAAACCTGTGTTGACTGGTTTTGAACCGGTTTTGACAGGTTTTGACCAGTTTTGATCAGTTTTGACCGGTTTTAAACCGGTGTTGACTGGTTTTGATCAGTTTTGACTTGTTTGCACTGGTTTTGGACCAGTTTCGATAGGTTTTCGACCGGTTTGGACCGGTTTGGACAGGTTTGGACAGGTTTGGACAAGTTTTGACTGGTTTTGACGGGTTTTGATTTGTTTGCACCTATTTTGGACAGGTTTGGATAGGTTTTTGACCGGTTTGGAGATGTTTGACCTGTTTGCACAGGTTTTGACCAGTTTTCACTGGTTTTAAACCGGTTTGCGACAGGTTTTGACCAGTTTTGATCAGTTTTGATCGGTTTTAAACCGATGTTGACTGGTTTTGATCAGTTTTGATGGGTTTTAAGTTGTTTGCACCTATTTTTGACCGGTTTGGACCGGTTTGACAGGTTTGCACAGGTTTTGACCAGTTTTGATCAGTTTTGATCGGTTTTAAAGCTGTGTTGACTGGTTTTGAACCGGTTTTGACAGGTTTTGACCAGTTTTGATCAGTTTTGACCGGTTTTAAACCGGTGTTGACTGGTTTTGATCAGTTTTGACTTGTTTGCACTGGTTGTGGACCAGTTTCGATAGGTTTTCGACCGGTTTGGACCGGTTTGGACAGGTTTGGACAGGTTTGGACAAGTTTTGACTGGTTTTGACGGGTTTTGAGTTGTTTGCACCTATTTTGGACAGGTTTGGATAGGTTTTTTTTTACCGGTTTGGAGATGTTTGACCTGTTTGCACAGGTTTTGACCAGTTTTCACTGGTTTTAAACCGGTTTGCGACAGGTTTTGACCAGTTTTGATCAGTTTTGATCGGTTTTAAACCGGTGTTGACTGGTTTTGATCTGTTTTGACTTGTTTGCACTGGTTTCAGACCAGTTTGGATGGGTTTTCGACTGGTTTGGACCGGTTTGGAAAGGTTTGGACATGTTTTGACTAGTATTGTTCGGTTTTGACGGGTTTTGAGTTGTTTGCACCTATTTTTGACCGGTTTGGACCGGTTTGACAGGTTTGCACAGGTTTTGACCAGTTTTCACTAGTTTTAAACCGGTTTGCGACAGATTTTGACCAGTTTTGATCGGTTTTAAACCTGTGTTGACTGGTTTTGAACCGGTTTTGAGTTGTTTGCACCTAATTTGGACAGTTTTGGATAGGTTTTTGACCGGTTTTGAGACGTTTGACCTGTTTGCACAGGTTTTGACCAGTTTTTACTGGTTTTAAACCGGTTTGCGACAGGTTTTGACCAGTTTTGATCAGTTTTGTCCGGTTTTAAACCGGTGTTGACTGGTTTTGATCAGTTTTGACTTGTTTGCACTATTTTTTGGACCAGTTTCGATAGGTTTTCGACCGGTGTGGATCGGTTTGGACAGGTTTGGACAGGTTTGGACAAGTTTTGACTGGTTTTGACGGGTTTTGAGTTGTTTGCACCTATTTTGGACAGGTTCGGATAGGTTTGACAGGTTTGCACAGGTTTTGACCAGTTTTGATCAGTTTTGATCGGTTTTAAACCTGTGTTGACTGGTTTTGAACCGGTTTTGAAAGGTTTTGACCAGTTTTGATCAGTTTTGACCGGTTTTAAACCGGTGTTGACTGGTTTTGATCAGTTTTGACTTGTTTGCACTGGTTGTGGACCAGTTTCGATAGGTTTTCGACCGGTTTGGACCGGTTTGGACAGGTTTGGACAGGTTTGGACAAGTTTTGACTGGTTTTGACGGGTTTTGAGTTGTTTGCACCTATTTTGGACAGGTTTGGATAGGTTTTAGACCGGTTTGGAGATGTTTGACCTGTTTGCACAGGTTTTGACCAGTTTTCACTGGTTTTAAACCGGTTTGCGACAGGTTTTGACCAGTTTTGATCAGTTTTGATCGGTTTTAAACCGATGTTGACTGGTTTTGATCAGTTTTGATGGGTTTTGAGTTGTTTGCACCTATTTTTGACCGGTTTGGACCGGTTTGACAGGTTTGCACAGGTTTTGACCAGTTTTGATCAGTTTTGATCGGTTTTAAAGCTGTGTTGACTGGTTTTGAACCGGTTTTGACAGGTTTTGACCAGTTTTGATCAGTTTTGACCGGTTTTAAACCGGTGTTGACTGGTTTTGATCAGTTTTGACTTGTTTGCACTGGTTGTGGACCAGTTTCGATAGGTTTTCGACCGGTTTGGACCGGTTTGGACAGGTTTGGACAGGTTTGGACAAGTTTTGACTGGTTTTGACGGGTTTTGAGTTGTTTGCACCTATTTTGGACAGGTTTGGATAGGTTTTTTTTTTACCGGTTTGGAGATGTTTGACCTGTTTGCACAGGTTTTGACCAGTTTTCACTGGTTTTAAACCGGTTTGCGACAGGTTTTGACCAGTTTTGATCAGTTTTGATCGGTTTTAAACCGGTGTTGACTGGTTTTGATCTGTTTTGACTTGTTTGCACTGGTTTCAGACCAGTTTGGATGGGTTTTCGACTGGTTTGGACCGGTTTGGAAAGGTTTGGACATGTTTTGACTAGTATTGTTCGGTTTTGACGGGTTTTGTGTTGTTTGCACCTATTTTTGACCGGTTTGGACCGGTTTGACAGGTTTGCACAGGTTTTGACCAGTTTTCACTAGTTTTAAACCGGTTTGCGACAGATTTTGACCAGTTTTGATCGGTTTAAAACCTGTGTTGACTGGTTTTGAACCGGTTTTGAGTTGTTTGCACCTATTTTGGACAGTTTTGGATAGGTTTTTGACCGGTTTGGAGACGTTTGACCTGTTTGCACAGGTTTTGACCAGTTTTTACTGGTTTTAAACCGGTTTGCGACAGGTTTTGACCAGTTTTGATCAGTTTTGATCGGTTTTAAACCGGTCTTGACTGGTTTTGATCAGTTTTGACTTGTTTGCACTGGTTTTAGACCAGTTTGGATGGGTTTTCTACTGGTTTGGACCGGTTTGGAAAGGTTTGGACATGTTTTGACAAGTTTTAATCGGTTTTGACGGGTTTTGAGTTGTTTGCACCTATTTTGGACAGGTTCGGATAGGTTTGACAGGTTTGCACAGGTTTTGACCAGTTTTGATCAGTTTTGATCGGTTTTAAACCTGTGTTGACTGGTTTTGAACCGGTTTTGACAGGTTTTGATCAGTTTTGACCGGTTTTAAACCGGTGTTGACTGGTTTTGATCAGTTTTGACTTGTTTGCACTGGTTTTGGACCAGTTTCGATAGGTTTTCGACCGGTTTGGACCGGTTTGGACAGGTTTGGACAGGTTTGGACAAGTTTTGACTGGTTTTGACGGGTTTTGAGTTGTTTGCACCTATTTTGGACAGGTTTGGATAGGTTTTTTTTTACCGGTTTGGAGATGTTTGACCTGTTTGCACAGGTTTTGACCAGTTTTCACTGGTTTTAAACCGGTTTGCGACAGGTTTTGACCAGTTTTGATCAGTTTTGATCGGTTTTAAACCGGTGTTGACTGGTTTTGATCTGTTTTGACTTGTTTGCACTGGTTTCAGACCAGTTTGGATGGGTTTTCGACTGGTTTGGACCGGTTTGGAAAGGTTTGGACATGTTTTGACTAGTATTGTTCGGTTTTGACGGGTTTTGAGTTGTTTGCACCTATTTTTGACCGGTTTGGACCGGTTTGACAGGTTTGCACAGGTGTTGACCAGTTTTCACTAGTTTTAAACCGGTTTGCGACAGATTTTGACCAGTTTTGATCGGTTTTAAACCTGTGTTGACTGGTTTTGAACCGGTTTTGAGTTGTTTGCACCTATTTTGGACAGTTTTGGATAGGTTTTTGACCGGTTTGGAGACGTTTGACCTGTTTGCACAGGTTTTGACCAGTTTTTACTGGTTTTAAACCGGTTTGCGACAGGTTTTGACCAGTTTTGATCAGTTTTGATCGGTTTTAAACCGGTGTTGACTGGTTTTGATCAGTTTTGACTTGTTTGCACTGGTTTTAGACCAGTTTGGATGGGTTTTCTACTGGTTTGGACCGGTTTGGAAAGGTTTGGACATGTTTTGACAAGTTTTAATCGGTTTTGACGGGTTTTGAGTTGTTTGCACCTATTTTTGACTGGTTTGGACCGGTTTGACAGGTTTGCACAGGTTTTGACCAGTTTTGATCAGTTTTGATCGGTTTTAAACCTGTGTTGACTGGTTTTGAACCGGTTTTGAAAGGTTTTGACCAGTTTTGATCAGTTTTGTCCGGTTTTAAACCGGTGTTGACTGGTTTTGATCAGTTTTGACTTGTTTGCACTATTTTTTGGACCAGTTTCGATAGGTTTTCGACCGGTTTGGACCGGTTTGGACAGGTTTGGACAAGTTTTGACTGGTTTTGACGGGTTTTGAGTTGTTTGCACCTATTTTGGACAGGTTCGGATAGGTTTGACAGGTTTGCACAGGTTTTGACCAGTTTTGATCAGTTTTGACCGGTTTTAAACCGGTGTTGACTGGTTTTGATCAGTTTTGACTTGTTTGCACTGGTTTTGGACCAGTTTCGATAGGTTTTCGACCGGTTTGGACCGGTTTGGACAGGTTTGGACAGGTTTGGACAAGTTTTGACTGGTTTTGACGGGTTTTGAGTTGTTTGCACCTATTTTGGACAGGTTTGGATAGGTTTTTGACCGGTTTGGAGATGTTTGACCTGTTTGCACAGGTTTTGACCAGTTTTCACTGGTTTTAAACCGGTTTGCGACAGGTTTTGACCAGTTTTGATCAGTTTTGATCGGTTTTAAACCGATGTTGACTGGTTTTGATCAGTTTTGACTTGTTTGCACTGGTTTTAGACCAGTTTGGATTGGTTTTCGACCGGTTTGGACCGGTTTGGAAAGGTTTGGACAGGTTTTGACAAGTTTTGATCGGTTTTGATGGGTTTTGAGTTGTTTGCACCTATTTTTGACCGGTTTTGACCGGTTTGACAGGTTTGCACGGGTTTTGACCAGTTTTCACTGGTTTTAAACCGGTTTTGACCAGTTTTGATCAGTTTTGATCGGTTTTAAACCTATTTTGACTGGTTTTGAACCGGTTTTGACAGGTTTTGACCAGTTTTGATCAGTTTTGACTGGTTTTAAACCGGTGTTGACTGGTTTTGATCAGTTTTGACTTGTTTGCACTGGTTTTGGACCAGTTTCGATAGGTTTTCGACCGGTTTGGACCGGTTTGGACAGGTTTGGACAGGTTTGGACAAGTTTTGACTGGTTTTGACGGGTTTTGAGTTGTTTGCACCTATTTTGGACAGGTTTGGATAGGTTTTTGACCGGTTTGGAGATGTTTGACCTGTTTGCACAGGTTTTGACCAGTTTTCACTGGTTTTAAACCGGTTTGCAACAGGTTTTGACCAGTTTTAATCAGTTTTGATTGGTTTTAAACCGATGTTGACTGGTTTTGATCAGTTTTGACTTTTTTGCACTGGTTTTAGACCAGTTTGGATTGGTTTTCGACCGGTTTGGACCGGTTTGAAAGGTTTGGACAGGTTTTGACAAGTTTTGATCGGTTTTGATGGGTTTTGAGTTGTTTGCACCTATTTTTGACCGGTTTTGACCGGTTTGACAGGTTTGCACGGGTTTTGACCAGTTTTCACTGGTTTTAAACCGGTTTTGACCAGTTTTGATCAGTTTTGATCGGTTTTAAACCTGTGTTGACTGGTTTTGAACCGGTTTTGACAGGTTTTGACCAGTTTTGATCAGTTTTGACCGGTTTTAAACCGGTGTTGACTGGTTTTGATCAGTTTTGACTTGTTTGCACTGGTTTTGGACCAGTTTCGATAGGTTTTCGACCGGTTTGGACCGGTTTGGACAGGTTTGGACACGTTTGGACAAGTTTTGACTGGTTTTGACGGGTTTTGAGTTGTTTGCACCTATTTTGGACAGTTTTTGATAGGTTTTTAACCGGTTTGGAGACGTTTGACCTGTTTGCACAGGTTTTGACCAGTTTTTACTGGTTTTAAACCGGTTTGCGACAGGTTTTGAACTGGTTTTGACCAGTTTTGATCAGTTTTGATCGGTTTTAAACCGATGTTGACTGGTTTTGAACCGGTTTTGACAGGTTTTGACCAGTTTTGATCAGTTTTGACCGGTTTTAAACCGGTGTTGACTGGTTTTGATCAGTTTTGACTTGTTTGCACTGGTTTTAGACCAGTTTGGATTGGTTTTCGACCGGTTTGGACCGGTTTGGAAAGGTTTGGGCAGGTTTTGACAAGTTTTGATCGGTTTTGATGGGTTTTGAATTGTTTGCACCTATTTTTGACCGGTTTTGACCGGTTTGACAGGTTTGCACGGGTTTTGACCAGTTTTCACTGGTTTTAAACCGGTTTTGACCAGATTTGATCAGTTTTGATCGGTTTTAAACCTATTTTGACTGGTTTTGAACCGGTTTTGACAGGTTTTGACCAGTTTTGATCAGTTTTGACCGGTTTTAAACCGGTGTTGACTGGTTTTGATCAGTTTTGACTTGTTTGCACTGGTTTTGGACCAGTTTCGATAGGTTTTCGACCGGTTTGGACCGGTTTGGACAGGTTTGGACAGGTTTGGACAAGTTTTGACTGGTTTTGACGGGTTTTGAGTTGTTTGCACCTATTTTGGACAGGTTTGGATAGGTTTTTGACCGGTTTGGAGATGTTTGACCTGTTTGCACAGGTTTTGACCAGTTTTCACTGGTTTTAAACCGGTTTGCAACAGGTTTTGACCAGTTTTGATCAGTTTTGATCGGTTTTAAACCGATGTTGACTGGTTTTGATCAGTTTTGACTTGTTTGCACTGGTTTTAGACCAGTTTGGATTGGTTTTCGACCGGTTTGGACCGGTTTGAAAGGTTTGGACAGGTTTTGACAAGTTTTGATCAGTTTTGATGGGTTTTGAGTTGTTTGCACCTATTTTTGACCGGTTTTGACCGGTTTGACAGGTTTGCACGGGTTTTGACCAGTTTTCACTGGTTTTAAACCGGTTTTGACCAGTTTTGATCAGTTTTGATCGGTTTTAAACCTGTGTTGACTGGTTTTGAACCGGTTTTGACAGGTTTTGACCAGTTTTGATCAGTTTTGACCGGTTTTAAACCGGTGTTGTCTGGTTTTGATCAGTTTTGACTTGTTTGCACTGGTTTTGGACCAGTTTCGATAGGTTTTCGACCGGTTTGGACCGGTTTGGACAGGTTTGGACAGGTTTGGACAAGTTTTGACTGGTTTTGACGGGTTTTGAGTTGTTTGCACCTATTTTGGACAGTTTTGGATAGGTTTTTGACCGGTTTGGAGACGTTTGACCTGTTTGCACAGGTTTTGACCAGTTTTTACTGGTTTTAAACCGGTTTGCGACAGGTTTTGAACTGGTTTTGACCAGTTTTGATCAGTTTTGATCGGTTTTAAACCGATGTTGACTGGTTTTGATCAGTTTTGATGGGTTTTGAGTTGTTTGCACCTATTTTGGACAGGTTCGGATAGGTTTGACAGGTTTGCACAGGTTTTGACCAGTTTTGATCAGTTTTGATCGGTTTTAAACCTGTGTTGACTGGTTTTGAACCGGTTTTGACAGGTTTTGACCAGTTTTGATCAGTTTTGACCGGTTTTAAACCGGTGTTGACTGGTTTTGATCAGTTTTGACTTGTTTGCACTGGTTTTGGACCAGTTTCGATAGGTTTTCGACCGGTTTGGACCGGTTTGGACAGGTTTGGACAGGTTTGGACAAGTTTTGACTGGTTTTGACGGGTTTTGAGTTGTTTGCACCTATTTTGGACAGGTTTGGATAGGTTTTTGACCGGTTTGGAGATGTTTGACCTGTTTGCACAGGTTTTGACCAGTTTTCACTGGTTTTAAACCGGTTTGCGACAGGTTTTGACCAGTTTTGATCAGTTTTGATCGGTTTTAAACCGATGTTGACTGGTTTTGATCAGTTTTGATGGGTTTTGAGTTGTTTGCACCTATTTTTGACCGGTTTGGACCGGTTTGACAGGTTTGCACAGGTTTTGACCAGTTTTGATCAGTTTTGATCGGTTTTAAAGCTGTGTTGACTGGTTTTGAACCGGTTTTGACAGGTTTTGACCAGTTTTGATCAGTTTTGACCGGTTTTAAACCGGTGTTGACTGGTTTTGATCAGTTTTGACTTGTTTGCACTGGTTGTGGACCAGTTTCGATAGGTTTTCGACCGGTTTGGACCGGTTTGGACAGGTTTGGACAGGTTTGGACAAGTTTTGACTGGTTTTGACGGGTTTTGAGTTGTTTGCACCTATTTTGGACAGGTTTGAATAGGTTTTTTTTTACCGGTTTGGAGATGTTTGACCTGTTTGCACAGGTTTTGACCAGTTTTCACTGGTTTTAAACCGGTTTGCGACAGGTTTTGACCAGTTTTGATCAGTTTTGATCGGTTTTAAACCGGTGTTGACTGGTTTTGATCTGTTTTGACTTGTTTGCACTTGTTTCAGACCAGTTTGGATGGGTTTTCGACTGGTTTGGACCGGTTTGGAAAGGTTTGGACATGTTTTGACTAGTATTGTTCGGTTTTGACGGGTTTTGAGTTGTTTGCACCTATTTTTGACCGGTTTGGACCGGTTTGACAGGTTTGCACAGGTTTTGACCAGTTTTCACTAGTTTTAAACCAGTTTGCGACAGATTTTGACCAGTTTTGATCGGTTTTAAACCTGTGTTGACTGGTTTTGAACAGGTTTTGAGTTGTTTGCACCTATTTTGGACAGTTTTGGATAGGTTTTTGACCGGTTTGGAGACGTTTGACCTGTTTGCACAGGTTTTGACCAGTTTTTACTGGTTTTAAACCGGTTTGCGACAGGTTTTGACCAGTTTTGATCAGTTTTGATCGGTTTTAAACCGGTGTTGACTGGTTTTGATCAGTTTTCACTTGTTTGCACTGGTTTTAGACCAGTTTGGATGGGTTTTCTACTGGTTTAGAAAGGTTTGGACATGTTTTGACAAGTTTTTAATCGGTTTTGACGGGTTTTGAGTTGTTTGCACCTATTTTTGTCTGGTTTGGACCGGTTTGATAGGTTTGCACAGGTTTTGACCAGTTTTGATCAGTTTTGATCGGTTTTAAACCTGTGTTGACTGGTTTTGAACCGGTTTTGACAGGTTTTGACCAGTTTTGATCAGTTTTATCCGGTTTTAAACCGGTGTTGACTGGTTTTGATCAGTTATGACTTGTTTGCACTGGTTTTGGACCAGTTTCGATAGGTTTTCGACCGGTTTGGATCGGTTTGGACAGGTTTGGACAGGTTTGGACAAGTTTTGACTGGTTTTGACGGGTTTTGAGTTGTTTGCACCTATTTTGGACAGGTTTGGATAGGTTTTTGACCGTTTTGGAGATGTTTGACCTGTTTGCACAGGTTTTGACCAGTTTTCACTGGTTTTAAACCGGTTTGCGACAGGTTTTGACCAGTTTTGATCAGTTTTGATCGGTTTTAAACCGATGTTGACTGGTTTTGATCAGTTTTGACTTGTTTGTACTGGTTTTAGACCAGTTTGGATGGGTTTTCGACTGGTTTGGACCGGTTTGGAAAGGTTTGGACATGTTTTGACTAGTATTATTCGGTTTTGACGGGTTTTGAGTTGTTTGCACCTATTTTTGACCGGTTTGGACCGGTTTGACAGGTTTGCACAGGTTTTGACCAGTTTTCACTAGTTTTGCGACAGATTTTGACCAGTTTTGATCGGTTTAAAACCTGTGTTGACTGGTTTTGAACCGGTTTTGAGTTGTTTGCACCTATTTTGGACAGTTTTGGATAGGTTTTTGACCGGTTTGGAGACGTTTGACCTGTTTGCACAGGTTTTGACCAGTTTTTACTGGTTTTAAACCGGTTTGCGACAGGTTTTGACCAGTTTTGATCAGTTTTGATCGGTTTTAAACCGGTGTTGACTGGTTTTGATCAGTTTTGACTTGTTTGCACTGGTTTTAGACCAGTTTGGATGGGTTTTCTACTGGTTTGGACCGGTTTGGAAAGGTTTGGACATGTTTTGACAAGTTTTTGACGGGTTTTGAGTTGTTTGCACCTATTTTGGACAGGTTCGGATAGGTTTGACAGGTTTGCACAGGTTTTCACCAGTTTTGATCAGTTTTGATCGGTTTTAAACCTGTGTTGACTGGTTTTGAACCGGTTTTGACATGTTTTGATCAGTTTTGACCGGTTTTAAACCGGTGTTGACTGGTTTTGATCAGTTTTGACTTGTTTGCACTGGTTTTGGACCAGTTTCGATAGGTTTTCGACCGGTTTGGACCGGTTTGGACAGGTTTGGACAGGTTTGGACAAGTTTTGACTGGTTTTGACGGGTTTTGAGTTGTTTGCACCTATTTTGGACAGGTTTGGATAGTTTTTTTTTTACCGGTTTGGAGATGTTTGACCTGTTTGCACAGGTTTTGACCAGTTTTCACTGGTTTTAAACCGGTTTGCGACAGGTTTTGACCAGTTTTGATCAGTTTTGATCGGTTTTAAACCGGTGTTGACTGGTTTTGATCTGTTTTGACTTGTTTGCACTGGTTTCAGACCAGTTTGGATGGGTTTTCGACTGGTTTGGACCGGTTTGGAAAGGTTTGGACATGTTTTGACTAGTATAGTTCGGTTTTGACGGGTTTTGAGTTGTTTGCACCTATTTTTGACCGGTTTGGACCGGTTTGACAGGTTTGCACAGGTGTTGACCAGTTTTCACTAGTTTTAAACCGGTTTGCGACAGATTTTGACCAGTTTTGATCGGTTTTAAACCTGTGTTGACTGGTTTTGAACCGGTTTTGAGTTGTTTGCACCTATTTTGGACAGTTTTGGATAGGTTTTTGACCGGTTTGGAGACGTTTGACCTGTTCGCACAGGTTTTGACCAGTTTTTACTGGTTTTAAACCGGTTTGCGACAGGTTTTGACCAGTTTTGATCAGTTTTGATCGGTTTTAAACCGGTGTTGACTGGTTTTGATCAGTTTTGACTTGTTTGCACTGGTTTTAGACCAGTTTGGATGGGTTTTCTACTGGTTTGGACCGGTTTGGAAAGGTTTGGACATGTTTTGACAAGTTTTAATCGGTTTTGACGGGTTTTGAGTTGTTTGCACCTATTTTTGACTGGTTTGGACCGGTTTGACAGGTTTGCACAGGTTTTGACCAGTTTTGATCAGTTTTGATCGGTTTTAAACCTGTGTTGACTGGTTTTGAACCGGTTTTGAAAGGTTTTGACCAGTTTTGATCAGTTTTGTCCGGTTTTAAACCGGTGTTGACTGGTTTTGATCAGTTTTGACTTGTTTGCACTATTTTTTGGACCAGTTTCGATAGGTTTTCGACCGGTTTGGACCGGTTTGGACAGGTTTGGACAGGTTTGGACAAGTTTTGACTGGTTTTGACGGGTTTTGAGTTTTTTGCACCTATTTTGGACAGGTTCGGATAGGTTTGACAGGTTTCCACAGGTTTTGACCATTTTTGATCAGTTTTGATCGGTTTTAAACCTGTGTTGACTGGTTTTGAACCGGTTTTGACAGGTTTTGACCAGTTTTGATCAGTTTTGACCGGTTTTAAACCGGTGTTGACTGGTTTTGATCAGTTTTGACTTGTTTGCACTGGTTTTGGACCAGTTTCGATAGGTTTTCGACCGGTTTGGACCGGTTTGGACAGGTTTGGACAGGTTTGGACAAGTTTTGACTGGTTTTGACGGGTTTTGAGTTGTTTGCACCTATTTTGGACAGGTTTGGATAGGTTTTTGACCGGTTTGGAGATGTTTGACCTGTTTGCACAGGTTTTGACCAGTTTTCACTGGTTTTAAACCGGTTTGCGACAGGTTTTGACCAGTTTTGATCAGTTTTGATCGGTTTTAAACCGATGTTGACTGGTTTTGATCAGTTTTGACTTGTTTGCACTGGTTTTAGACCAGTTTGGATTGGTTTTCGACCGGTTTGGACCGGTTTGAAAGGTTTGGACAGGTTTTGACAAGTTTTGATCGGTTTTGATGGGTTTTGAGTTGTTTGCACCTATTTTTTGACCGGTTTTGACCGGTTTGACAGGTTTGCACGGGTTTTGACCAGTTTTCACTGGTTTTAAACCGGTTTTGACCAGTTTTGATCAGTTTTGATCGGTTTTGACGGGTTTTGAGTTGTTTGCACCTATTTTGGACAGGTTCGGATAGGTTTGACAGGTTTCCACAGGTTTTGACCATTTTTGATCAGTTTTGATCGGTTTTAAACCTGTGTTGACTGGTTTTGAACCGGTTTTGACAGGTTTTGACCAGTTTTGATCAGTTTTGACCGGTTTTAAACCGGTGTTGACTGGTTTTGATCAGTTTTGACTTGTTTGCACTGGTTTTGGACCAGTTTCGATAGGTTTTCGACCGGTTTGGACCGGTTTGGACAGGTTTGGACAGGTTTGGACAAGTTTTGACTGGTTTTGACGGGTTTTGAGTTGTTTGCACCTATTTTGGACAGGTTTGGATAGGTTTTTGACCGGTTTGGAGATGTTTGACCTGTTTGCACAGGTTTTGACCAGTTTTCACTGGTTTTAAACCGGTTTGCGACAGGTTTTGACCAGTTTTGATCAGTTTTGATCGGTTTTAAACCGATGTTGACTGGTTTTGATCAGTTTTGACTTGTTTGCACTGGTTTTAGACCAGTTTGGATTGGTTTTCGACCGGTTTGGACCGGTTTGAAAGGTTTGGACAGGTTTTGACAAGTTTTGATCGGTTTTGATGGGTTTTGAGTTGTTTGCACCTATTTTTTGACCGGTTTTGACCGGTTTGACAGGTTTGCACGGGTTTTGACCAGTTTTCACTGGTTTTAAACCGGTTTTGACCAGTTTTGATCAGTTTTGATCGGTTTTAAACCTGTGTTGACTGGTTTTGAACCGGTTTTGACAGGTTTTGACCAGTTTTGATCAGTTTTGACCGGTTTTAAACCGGTGTTGACTGGTTTTGATCAGTTTTGACTTGTTTGCACTGGTTTTGGACCAGTTTCGATAGGTTTTCGACCGGTTTGGACCGGTTTGGACAGGTTTGGACACGTTTGGACAAGTTTTGACTGGTTTTGACGGGTTTTGAGTTGTTTGCACCTATTTTGGACAGTTTTGGATAGGTTTTTGACCGGTTTGGAGACGTTTGACCTGTTTGCACAGGTTTTGACCAGTTTTTACTGGTTTTAAACCGGTTTGCGACAGGTTTTGAACTGGTTTTGACCAGTTTTGATCAGTTTTGATCGGTTTTAAACCGATGTTGACTGGTTTTGATCAGTTTTGATGGGTTTTGAGTTGTTTGCACCTATTTTGGACAGGTTCGGATAGGTTTGACAGGTTTGCACAGGTTTTGACCAGTTTTGATCAGTTTTGATCGGTTTTAAACCTGTGTTGACTGGTTTTGAACCGGTTTTGAAAGGTTTTGACCAGTTTTGATCAGTTTTGTCCGGTTTTAAACCGGTGTTGACTGGTTTTGATCAGTTTTGACTTGTTTGCACTATTTTTTGGACCAGTTTCGATAGGTTTTCGACCGGTTTGGACCGGTTTGGACAGGTTTGGACAGGTTTGGACAAGTTTTGACTGGTTTTGACGGGTTTTGAGTTGTTTGCACCTATTTTGGACAGGTTTTGACCGGTTTGACAGGTTTGCACGGGTTTTGACCAGTTTTCACTGGTTTTAAACCGGTTTTGACCAGTTTTGATCAGTTTTGATCGGTTTTAAACCTGTGTTGACTGGTTTTGAACCGGTTTTGACAGGTTTTGACCAGTTTTGATCAGTTTTGACCGGTTTTAAAGCGGTGTTTACTGGTTTTGATCAGTTTTGACTTGTTTGCACTGGTTTTGGACCAGTTTCGATAGGTTTTCGACCGGTTTCGACCGGTTTGGACAGGTTTGGACAGGTTTGGACAAGTTTTGACGGGTTTTGAGTTGTTTGCACCTATTTTGGACAGGTTTGGATAGGTTTTTGACCGGTTTGGAGATGTTTGACCTGTTTGCACAGGTTTTGACCAGTTTTCACTGGTTTTAAACCGGTTTGCGACAGGTTTTGACCAGTTTTGATCAGTTTTGATCGGTTTTAAACCGATGTTGTCTGGTTTTGATCAGTTTTGACTTGTTTGCACTGGTTTTAGACCAGTTTGGATTGGTTTTCGACCGGTTTGGACCGGTTTGGAAAGGTTTGGACAGGTTTGGACAAGTTTTGATCGGTTTTGATGGGTTTTGAGTTGTTTGCACCTATTTTTGACCGGTTTTGACCGGTTTGACAGGTTTGCACGGGTTTTGACCAGTTTTCACTGGTTTTAAACCGGTTTTGACCAGTTTTGATCAGTTTTGATCGGTTTTAAACCTGTGTTGACTGGTTTTGAACCGGTTTTGACAGGTTTTGACCAGTTTTGATCAGTTTTGACCGGTTTTAAACCGGTGTTGACTGGTTTTGATCAGTTTTGACTTGTTTGCACTGGTTTTGGACCAGTTTCGATAGGTTTTCGACCGGTTTGGACCGGTTTGGACAGGTTTGGACAGGTTTGGACAAGTTTTGACTGGTTTTGACGGGTTTTGAGTTGTTTGCACCTATTTTGGATAGGTTTGGATAGGTTTTTGACCGGTTTGGAGATGTTTGACCTGTTTGCACAGGTTTTGACCAGTTTTCACTGGTTTTAAACCGGTTTGCGACAGGTTTTGACCAGTTTTGATAAGTTTTGATCGGTTTTAAACCGATGTTGACTGGTTTTGATCAGTTTTGACTTGTTTGTACTGGTTTTAGACCAGTTTGGATTGGTTTTCGACCGGTTTGGACCGGTTTGGAAAGGTTTGGACAGGTTTTGACAAGTTTTGATCGGTTTTGATGGGTTTTGAGTTGTTTGCACCTATTTTTGACCGGTTTTGACCGGTTTGACTTGTTTGCACTGGTTTTGGACCAGTTTCGATAGGTTTTCGACCGGTTTGGACCGGTTTGGACAGGTTTGGACAGGTTTGGACAAGTTTTGACTGGTTTTGACGGGTTTTGAGTTGTTTGCACCTATTTTGGACAGGTTTGGATAGGTTTTTTTTTACCGGTTTGGAGATGTTTGACCTGTTTGCACAGGTTTTGACCAGTTTTCACTGGTTTTAAACCGGTTTGCGACAGGTTTTGACCAGTTTTGATCAGTTTTGATCGGTTTTAAACCGGTGTTGACTGGTTTTGATCTGTTTTGACTTGTTTGCACTGGTTTCAGACCAGTTTGGATGGGTTTTCGACTGGTTTGGACCGGTTTGGAAAGGTTTGGACATGTTTTGACTAGTATAGTTCGGTTTTGACGGGTTTTGAGTTGTTTGCACCTATTTTTGACCGGTTTGGACCGGTTTGACAGGTTTGCACAGGTGTTGACCAGTTTTCACTAGTTTTAAACCGGTTTGCGACAGATTTTGACCAGTTTTGATCGGTTTTAAACCTGTGTTGACTGGTTTTGAACCGGTTTTGAGTTGTTTGCACCTATTTTGGACAGTTTTGGATAGGTTTTTGACCGGTTTGGAGACGTTTGACCTGTTCGCACAGGTTTTGACCAGTTTTTACTGGTTTTAAACCGGTTTGCGACAGGTTTTGACCAGTTTTGATCAGTTTTGATCGGTTTTAAACCGGTGTTGACTGGTTTTGATCAGTTTTGACTTGTTTGCACTGGTTTTAGACCAGTTTGGATGGGTTTTCTACTGGTTTGGACCGGTTTGGAAAGGTTTGGACATGTTTTGACAAGTTTTAATCGGTTTTGACGGGTTTTGAGTTGTTTGCACCTATTTTTGACTGGTTTGGACCGGTTTGACAGGTTTGCACAGGTTTTGACCAGTTTTGATCAGTTTTGATCGGTTTTAAACCTGTGTTGACTGGTTTTGAACCGGTTTTGAAAGGTTTTGACCAGTTTTGATCAGTTTTGTCCGGTTTTAAACCGGTGTTGACTGGTTTTGATCAGTTTTGACTTGTTTGCACTATTTTTTGGACCAGTTTCGATAGGTTTTCGACCGGTTTGGACCGGTTTGGACAGGTTTGGACAGGTTTGGACAAGTTTTGACTGGTTTTGACGGGTTTTGAGTTTTTTGCACCTATTTTGGACAGGTTCGGATAGGTTTGACAGGTTTCCACAGGTTTTGACCATTTTTGATCAGTTTTGATCGGTTTTAAACCTGTGTTGACTGGTTTTGAACCGGTTTTGACAGGTTTTGACCAGTTTTGATCAGTTTTGACCGGTTTTAAACCGGTGTTGACTGGTTTTGATCAGTTTTGACTTGTTTGCACTGGTTTTGGACCAGTTTCGATAGGTTTTCGACCGGTTTGGACCGGTTTGGACAGGTTTGGACAGGTTTGGACAAGTTTTGACTGGTTTTGACGGGTTTTGAGTTGTTTGCACCTATTTTGGACAGGTTTGGATAGGTTTTTGACCGGTTTGGAGATGTTTGACCTGTTTGCACAGGTTTTGACCAGTTTTCACTGGTTTTAAACCGGTTTGCGACAGGTTTTGACCAGTTTTGATCAGTTTTGATCGGTTTTAAACCGATGTTGACTGGTTTTGATCAGTTTTGACTTGTTTGCACTGGTTTTAGACCAGTTTGGATTGGTTTTCGACCGGTTTGGACCGGTTTGAAAGGTTTGGACAGGTTTTGACAAGTTTTGATCGGTTTTGATGGGTTTTGAGTTGTTTGCACCTATTTTTTGACCGGTTTTGACCGGTTTGACAGGTTTGCACGGGTTTTGACCAGTTTTCACTGGTTTTAAACCGGTTTTGACCAGTTTTGATCAGTTTTGATCGGTTTTGACGGGTTTTGAGTTGTTTGCACCTATTTTGGACAGGTTCGGATAGGTTTGACAGGTTTCCACAGGTTTTGACCATTTTTGATCAGTTTTGATCGGTTTTAAACCTGTGTTGACTGGTTTTGAACCGGTTTTGACAGGTTTTGACCAGTTTTGATCAGTTTTGACCGGTTTTAAACCGGTGTTGACTGGTTTTGATCAGTTTTGACTTGTTTGCACTGGTTTTGGACCAGTTTCGATAGGTTTTCGACCGGTTTGGACCGGTTTGGACAGGTTTGGACAGGTTTGGACAAGTTTTGACTGGTTTTGACGGGTTTTGAGTTGTTTGCACCTATTTTGGACAGGTTTGGATAGGTTTTTGACCGGTTTGGAGATGTTTGACCTGTTTGCACAGGTTTTGACCAGTTTTCACTGGTTTTAAACCGGTTTGCGACAGGTTTTGACCAGTTTTGATCAGTTTTGATCGGTTTTAAACCGATGTTGACTGGTTTTGATCAGTTTTGACTTGTTTGCACTGGTTTTAGACCAGTTTGGATTGGTTTTCGACCGGTTTGGACCGGTTTGAAAGGTTTGGACAGGTTTTGACAAGTTTTGATCGGTTTTGATGGGTTTTGAGTTGTTTGCACCTATTTTTTGACCGGTTTTGACCGGTTTGACAGGTTTGCACGGGTTTTGACCAGTTTTCACTGGTTTTAAACCGGTTTTGACCAGTTTTGATCAGTTTTGATCGGTTTTAAACCTGTGTTGACTGGTTTTGAACCGGTTTTGACAGGTTTTGACCAGTTTTGATCAGTTTTGACCGGTTTTAAACCGGTGTTGACTGGTTTTGATCAGTTTTGACTTGTTTGCACTGGTTTTGGACCAGTTTCGATAGGTTTTCGACCGGTTTGGACCGGTTTGGACAGGTTTGGACACGTTTGGACAAGTTTTGACTGGTTTTGACGGGTTTTGAGTTGTTTGCACCTATTTTGGACAGTTTTGGATAGGTTTTTGACCGGTTTGGAGACGTTTGACCTGTTTGCACAGGTTTTGACCAGTTTTTACTGGTTTTAAACCGGTTTGCGACAGGTTTTGAACTGGTTTTGACCAGTTTTGATCAGTTTTGATCGGTTTTAAACCGATGTTGACTGGTTTTGATCAGTTTTGATGGGTTTTGAGTTGTTTGCACCTATTTTGGACAGGTTCGGATAGGTTTGACAGGTTTTCACAAGTTTTGACCAGTTTTGATCAGTTTTGATCGGTTTTAAACCTGTGTTGACTGGTTTTGAACCGGTTTTGACAGGTTTTGACCAGTTATGATCAGTTTTGACCGGTTTTAAACCGGTGTTGACTGGTTTTGATCAGTTTTGACTTGTTTGCACTGGTTTTAGACCAGTTTGGATTGGTTTTCGACCGGTTTGGACCGGTTTGGAAAGGTTTGGACAGGTTTTGACAAGTTTTGATCGGTTTTGATGGGTTTTGAGTTGTTTGCACCTATTTTTGACCGGTTTTGACCGGTTTGACAGGTTTGCACGGGTTTTGACCAGTTTTCACTGGTTTTAAACCGGTTTTGACCAGTTTTGATCGGTTTTAAACCTATTTTGACTGGTTTTGAACCGGTTTTGACAGGTTTTGACCAGTTTTGATCAGTTTTGACCGGTTTTAAACCGGTGTTGACTGGTTTTGATCAGTTTTGACTTGTTTGCACTGGTTTTGGACCAGTTTCGATAGGTTTTCGACCGGTTTGGACAGGTTTGGACAGGTTTGGACAAGTTTTGACTGGTTTTGACGGGTTTTGAGTTGTTTGCACCTATTTTGGACAGGTTTGGATAGGTTTTTGACCGGTTTGGAGATGTTTGACCTGTTTGCACAGGTTTTGACCAGTTTTGACTGGTTTTAAACCGGTTTGCAACAGGTTTTGACCAGTTTTGATCAGTTTTGATCGGTTTTAAACCGATGTTGACTGGTTTTGATCAGTTTTGACTTGTTTGCACTGGTTTTAGACCAGTTTGGATTGGTTTTCGACCGGTTTGGACCGGTTTGAAAGGTTTGGACAGGTTTTGACAAGTTTTGATCGGTTTTGATGGGTTTTGAGTTGTTTGCACCTATTTTTGACCGGTTTTGACCGGTTTGACAGGTTTGCACGGGTTTTGACCAGTTTTCACTGGTTTTAAACCGGTTTTGACCAGTTTTGATCAGTTTTGATCGGTTTTAAACCTGTGTTGACTGGTTTTGAACCGGTTTTGACAGGTTTTGACCAGTTTTGATCAGTTTTGACCGGTTTTAAACCGGTGTTGACTGGTTTTGATCAGTTTTGACTTGTTTGCACTGGTTTTGGACCAGTTTCGATAGGTTTTCGACCGGTTTGGACCGGTTTGGACAGGTTTGGACAGGTTTGGACAAGTTTTGACTGGTTTTGACGGGTTTTGAGTTGTTTGCACCTATTTTGGACAGTTTTGGATAGGTTTTTGACCGGTTTGGAGACGTTTGACCTGTTTGCACAGGTTTTGACCAGTTTTTACTGGTTTTAAACCAGTTTGCGACAGGTTTTGAACTGGTTTTGACCAGTTTTGATCAGTTTTGATCGGTTTTAAACCGATGTTGACTGGTTTTGATCAGTTTTGATGGGTTTTGAGTTGTTTGCACCTATTTTGGACAGGTTCGGATAGGTTTGACAGGTTTGCACAGGTTTTGACCAGTTTTGATCAGTTTTGATCGGTTTTAAACCTGTGTTGACTGGTTTTGAACCGGTTTTGAAAGGTTTTGACCAGTTTTGATCAGTTTTGTCCGGTTTTAAACCGGTGTTGACTGGTTTTGATCAGTTTTGACTTGTTTGCACTATTTTTTGGACCAGTTTCGATAGGTTTTCGACCGGTTTGGACCGGTTTGGACAGGTTTGGACAGGTTTGGACAAGTTTTGACTGGTTTTGACGGGTTTTGAGTTGTTTGCACCTATTTTGGACAGGTTTTGACCGGTTTGACAGGTTTGCACGGGTTTTGACCAGTTTTCACTGGTTTTAAACCGGTTTTGACCAGTTTTGATCAGTTTTGATCGGTTTTAAACCTGTGTTGACTGGTTTTGAACCGGTTTTGACAGGTTTTGACCAGTTTTGATCAGTTTTGACCGGTTTTAAAGCGGTGTTTACTGGTTTTGATCAGTTTTGACTTGTTTGCACTGGTTTTGGACCAGTTTCGATAGGTTTTCGACCGGTTTCGACCGGTTTGGACAGGTTTGGACAGGTTTGGACAAGTTTTGACGGGTTTTGAGTTGTTTGCACCTATTTTGGACAGGTTTGGATAGGTTTTTGACCGGTTTGGAGATGTTTGACCTGTTTGCACAGGTTTTGACCAGTTTTCACTGGTTTTAAACCGGTTTGCGACAGGTTTTGACCAGTTTTGATCAGTTTTGATCGGTTTTAAACCGATGTTGTCTGGTTTTGATCAGTTTTGACTTGTTTGCACTGGTTTTAGACCAGTTTGGATTGGTTTTCGACCGGTTTGGACCGGTTTGGAAAGGTTTGGACAGGTTTGGACAAGTTTTGATCGGTTTTGATGGGTTTTGAGTTGTTTGCACCTATTTTTGACCGGTTTTGACCGGTTTGACAGGTTTGCACGGGTTTTGACCAGTTTTCACTGGTTTTAAACCGGTTTTGACCAGTTTTGATCAGTTTTGATCGGTTTTAAACCTGTGTTGACTGGTTTTGAACCGGTTTTGACAGGTTTTGACCAGTTTTGATCAGTTTTGACCGGTTTTAAACCGGTGTTGACTGGTTTTGATCAGTTTTGACTTGTTTGCACTGGTTTTGGACCAGTTTCGATAGGTTTTCGACCGGTTTGGACCGGTTTGGACAGGTTTGGACAGGTTTGGACAAGTTTTGACTGGTTTTGACGGGTTTTGAGTTGTTTGCACCTATTTTGGATAGGTTTGGATAGGTTTTTGACCGGTTTGGAGATGTTTGACCTGTTTGCACAGGTTTTGACCAGTTTTCACTGGTTTTAAACCGGTTTGCGACAGGTTTTGACCAGTTTTGATAAGTTTTGATCGGTTTTAAACCGATGTTGACTGGTTTTGATCAGTTTTGACTTGTTTGTACTGGTTTTAGACCAGTTTGGATTGGTTTTCGACCGGTTTGGACCGGTTTGGAAAGGTTTGGACAGGTTTTGACAAGTTTTGATCGGTTTTGATGGGTTTTGAGTTGTTTGCACCTATTTTTGACCGGTTTTGACCGGTTTGACTTGTTTGCACTGGTTTTGGACCAGTTTCGATAGGTTTTCGACCGGTTTGGACCGGTTTGGACAGGTTTGGACAGGTTTGGACAAGTTTTGACTGGTTTTGACGGGTTTTGAGTTGTTTGCACCTATTTTGGACAGGTTTGGATAGGTTTTTTTTTACCGGTTTGGAGATGTTTGACCTGTTTGCACAGGTTTTGACCAGTTTTCACTGGTTTTAAACCGGTTTGCGACAGGTTTTGACCAGTTTTGATCAGTTTTGATCGGTTTTAAACCGGTGTTGACTGGTTTTGATCTGTTTTGACTTGTTTGCACTGGTTTCAGACCAGTTTGGATGGGTTTTCGACTGGTTTGGACCGGTTTGGAAAGGTTTGGACATGTTTTGACTAGTATAGTTCGGTTTTGACGGGTTTTGAGTTGTTTGCACCTATTTTTGACCGGTTTGGACCGGTTTGACAGGTTTGCACAGGTGTTGACCAGTTTTCACTAGTTTTAAACCGGTTTGCGACAGATTTTGACCAGTTTTGATCGGTTTTAAACCTGTGTTGACTGGTTTTGAACCGGTTTTGAGTTGTTTGCACCTATTTTGGACAGTTTTGGATAGGTTTTTGACCGGTTTGGAGACGTTTGACCTGTTCGCACAGGTTTTGACCAGTTTTTACTGGTTTTAAACCGGTTTGCGACAGGTTTTGACCAGTTTTGATCAGTTTTGATCGGTTTTAAACCGGTGTTGACTGGTTTTGATCAGTTTTGACTTGTTTGCACTGGTTTTAGACCAGTTTGGATGGGTTTTCTACTGGTTTGGACCGGTTTGGAAAGGTTTGGACATGTTTTGACAAGTTTTAATCGGTTTTGACGGGTTTTGAGTTGTTTGCACCTATTTTTGACTGGTTTGGACCGGTTTGACAGGTTTGCACAGGTTTTGACCAGTTTTGATCAGTTTTGATCGGTTTTAAACCTGTGTTGACTGGTTTTGAACCGGTTTTGAAAGGTTTTGACCAGTTTTGATCAGTTTTGTCCGGTTTTAAACCGGTGTTGACTGGTTTTGATCAGTTTTGACTTGTTTGCACTATTTTTTGGACCAGTTTCGATAGGTTTTCGACCGGTTTGGACCGGTTTGGACAGGTTTGGACAGGTTTGGACAAGTTTTGACTGGTTTTGACGGGTTTTGAGTTGTTTGCACCTATTTTGGACAGGTTCGGATAGGTTTGACAGGTTTGCACAGGTTTTGACCATTTTTGATCAGTTTTGATCGGTTTTAAACCTGTGTTGACTGGTTTTGAACCGGTTTTGACAGGTTTTGACCAGTTTTGATCAGTTTTGACCGGTTTTAAACCGGTGTTGACTGGTTTTGATCAGTTTTGACTTGTTTGCACTGGTTTTGGACCAGTTTCGATAGGTTTTCGACCGGTTTGGACCGGTTTGGACAGGTTTGGACAGGTTTGGACAAGTTTTGACTGGTTTTGACGGGTTTTGAGTTGTTTGCACCTATTTTGGACAGGTTTGGATAGGTTTTTGACCGGTTTGGAGATGTTTGACCTGTTTGCACAGGTTTTGACCAGTTTTCACTGGTTTTAAACCGGTTTGCGACAGGTTTTGACCAGTTTTGATCAGTTTTGATCGGTTTTAAACCGATGTTGACTGGTTTTGATCAGTTTTGACTTGTTTGCACTGGTTTTAGACCAGTTTGGATTGGTTTTCGACCGGTTTGGACCGGTTTGAAAGGTTTGGACAGGTTTTGACAAGTTTTGATCGGTTTTGATGGGTTTTGAGTTGTTTGCACCTATTTTTGACCGGTTTTGACCGGTTTGACAGGTTTGCACGGGTTTTGACCAGTTTTCACTGGTTTTAAACCGGTTTTGACCAGTTTTGATCAGTTTTGATCGGTTTTAAACCTGTGTTGACTGGTTTTGAACCGGTTTTGACAGGTTTTGACCAGTTTTGATCAGTTTTGACCGGTTTTAAACCGGTGTTGACTGGTTTTGATCAGTTTTGACTTGTTTGCACTGGTTTTGGACCAGTTTCGATAGGTTTTCGACCGGTTTGGACCGGTTTGGACAGGTTTGGACACGTTTGGACAAGTTTTGACTGGTTTTGACGGGTTTTGAGTTGTTTGCACCTATTTTGGACAGTTTTGGATAGGTTTTTGACCGGTTTGGAGACGTTTGACCTGTTTGCACAGGTTTTGACCAGTTTTTACTGGTTTTAAACCGGTTTGCGACAGGTTTTGAACTGGTTTTGACCAGTTTTGATCAGTTTTGATCGGTTTTAAACCGATGTTGACTGGTTTTGATCAGTTTTGATGGGTTTTGAGTTGTTTGCACCTATTTTGGACAGGTTCGGATAGGTTTGACAGGTTTTCACAAGTTTTGACCAGTTTTGATCAGTTTTGATCGGTTTTAAACCTGTGTTGACTGGTTTTGAACCGGTTTTGACAGGTTTTGACCAGTTATGATCAGTTTTGACCGGTTTTAAACCGGTGTTGACTGGTTTTGATCAGTTTTGACTTGTTTGCACTGGTTTTAGACCAGTTTGGATTGGTTTTCGACCGGTTTGGACCGGTTTGGAAAGGTTTGGACAGGTTTTGACAAGTTTTGATCGGTTTTGATGGGTTTTGAGTTGTTTGCACCTATTTTTGACCGGTTTTGACCTGTTTGACAGGTTTGCACGGGTTTTGACCAGTTTTCACTGGTTTTAAACCGGTTTTGACCAGTTTTGATCGGTTTTAAACCTATTTTGACTGGTTTTGAACCGGTTTTGACAGGTTTTGACCAGTTTTGATCAGTTTTGACCGGTTTTAAACCGGTGTTGACTGGTTTTGATCAGTTTTGACTTGTTTGCACTGGTTTTGGACCAGTTTCGATAGGTTTTCGACCGGTTTGGACAGGTTTGGACAGGTTTGGACAAGTTTTGACTGGTTTTGACGGGTTTTGAGTTGTTTGCACCTATTTTGGACAGGTTTGGATAGGTTTTTGACCGGTTTGGAGATGTTTGACCTGTTTGCACAGGTTTTGACCAGTTTTGACTGGTTTTAAACCGGTTTGCAACAGGTTTTGACCAGTTTTGATCAGTTTTGATCGGTTTTAAACCGATGTTGACTGGTTTTGATCAGTTTTGACTTGTTTGCACTGGTTTTAGACCAGTTTGGATTGGTTTTCGACCGGTTTGGACCGGTTTGAAAGGTTTGGACAGGTTTTGACAAGTTTTGATCGGTTTTGATGGGTTTTGAGTTGTTTGCACCTATTTTTGACCGGTTTTGACCGGTTTGACAGGTTTGCACGGGTTTTGACCAGTTTTCACTGGTTTTAAACCGGTTTTGACCAGTTTTGATCAGTTTTGATCGGTTTTAAACCTGTGTTGACTGGTTTTGAACCGGTTTTGACAGGTTTTGACCAGTTTTGATCAGTTTTGACCGGTTTTAAACCGGTGTTGACTGGTTTTGATCAGTTTTGACTTGTTTGCACTGGTTTTGGACCAGTTTCGATAGGTTTTCGACCGGTTTGGACCGGTTTGGACAGGTTTGGACAGGTTTGGACAAGTTTTGACTGGTTTTGACGGGTTTTGAGTTGTTTGCACCTATTTTGGACAGTTTTGGATAGGTTTTTGACCGGTTTGGAGACGTTTGACCTGTTTGCACAGGTTTTGACCAGTTTTTACTGGTTTTAAACCAGTTTGCGACAGGTTTTGAACTGGTTTTGACCAGTTTTGATCAGTTTTGATCGGTTTTAAACCGATGTTGACTGGTTTTGATCAGTTTTGATGGGTTTTGAGTTGTTTGCACCTATTTTGGACAGGTTCGGATAGGTTTGACAGGTTTGCACAGGTTTTGACCAGTTTTGATCAGTTTTGATCGGTTTTAAACCTGTGTTGACTGGTTTTGAACCGGTTTTGAAAGGTTTTGACCAGTTTTGATCAGTTTTGTCCGGTTTTAAACCGGTGTTGACTGGTTTTGATCAGTTTTGACTTGTTTGCACTATTTTTTGGACCAGTTTCGATAGGTTTTCGACCGGTTTGGACCGGTTTGGACAGGTTTGGACAGGTTTGGACAAGTTTTGACTGGTTTTGACGGGTTTTGAGTTGTTTGCACCTATTTTGGACAGGTTTTGACCGGTTTGACAGGTTTGCACGGGTTTTGACCAGTTTTCACTGGTTTTAAACCGGTTTTGACCAGTTTTGATCAGTTTTGATCGGTTTTAAACCTGTGTTGACTGGTTTTGAACCGGTTTTGACAGGTTTTGACCAGTTTTGATCAGTTTTGACCGGTTTTAAAGCGGTGTTTACTGGTTTTGATCAGTTTTGACTTGTTTGCACTGGTTTTGGACCAGTTTCGATAGGTTTTCGACCGGTTTCGACCGGTTTAGACAGGTTTGGACAGGTTTGGACAAGTTTTGACGGGTTTTGAGTTGTTTGCACCTATTTTGGACAGGTTTGGATAGGTTTTTGACCGGTTTGGAGATGTTTGACCTGTTTGCACAGGTTTTGACCAGTTTTCACTGGTTTTAAACCGGTTTGCGACAGGTTTTGACCAGTTTTGATCAGTTTTGATCGGTTTTAAACCGATGTTGTCTGGTTTTGATCAGTTTTGACTTGTTTGCACTGGTTTTAGACCAGTTTGGATTGGTTTTCGACCGGTTTGGACCGGTTTGGAAAGGTTTGGACAGGTTTGGACAAGTTTTGATCGGTTTTGATGGGTTTTGAGTTGTTTGCACCTATTTTTGACCGGTTTTGACCGGTTTGACAGGTTTGCACGGGTTTTGACCAGTTTTCACTGGTTTTAAACCGGTTTTGACCAGTTTTGATCAGTTTTGATCGGTTTTAAACCTGTGTTGACTGGTTTTGAACCGGTTTTGACAGGTTTTGACCAGTTTTGATCAGTTTTGACCGGTTTTAAACCGGTGTTGACTGGTTTTGATCAGTTTTGACTTGTTTGCACTGGTTTTGGACCAGTTTCGATAGGTTTTCGACCGGTTTGGACCGGTTTGGACAGGTTTGGACAGGTTTGGACAAGTTTTGACTGGTTTTGACGGGTTTTGAGTTGTTTGCACCTATTTTGGATAGGTTTGGATAGGTTTTTGACCGGTTTGGAGATGTTTGACCTGTTTGCACAGGTTTTGACCAGTTTTCACTGGTTTTAAACCGGTTTGCGACAGGTTTTGACCAGTTTTGATAAGTTTTGATCGGTTTTAAACCGATGTTGACTGGTTTTGATCAGTTTTGACTTGTTTGTACTGGTTTTAGACCAGTTTGGATTGGTTTTCGACCGGTTTGGACCGGTTTGGAAAGGTTTGGACAGGTTTTGACAAGTTTTGATCGGTTTTGATGGGTTTTGAGTTGTTTGCACCTATTTTTGACCGGTTTTGACCGGTTTGACTTGTTTGCACTGGTTTTGGACCAGTTTCGATAGGTTTTCGACCGGTTTGGACCGGTTTGGACAGGTTTGGACAGGTTTGGACAAGTTTTGACTGGTTTTGACGGGTTTTGAGTTGTTTGCACCTATTTTGGACAGGTTTGGATAGGTTTTTTTTACCGGTTTGGAGATGTTTGACCTGTTTGCACAGGTTTTGACCAGTTTTCCCTGGTTTTAAACCGGTTTGCGACAGGTTTTGACCAGTTTTGATCAGTTTTGATCGGTTTTAAACCGGTGTTGACTGGTTTTGATCTGTTTTGACTTGTTTGCACTGGTTTCAGACCAGTTTGGATGGGTTTTCGACTGGTTTGGACCGGTTTGGAAAGGTTTGGACATGTTTTGACTAGTATTGTTCTGTTTTGACGGGTTTTGAGTTGTTTGCACCTATTTTTGACCGGTTTGGACCGGTTTGACAGGTTTGCACACGTGTTGACCAGTTTTCACTAGTTTTAAACCGGTTTGCGACAGATTTTGACCAGTTTTGATCGGTTTTAAACCTGTGTTGACTGGTTTTGAACCGGTTTTGAGTTGTTTGCACCTATTTTGGACAGTTTTGGATAGGTTTTTGACCGGTTTGGAGACGTTTGACCTGTTTGCACAGGTTTTGACCAGTTTTTACTGGTTTTAAACCGGTTTGCGACAGGTTTTGACCAGTTTTGATCAGTTTTGATCGGTTTTAAACCGGTGTTGACTGGTTTTGATCAGCTTTGACTTGTTTGCACTGGTTTTAGACCAGTTTGGATGGGTTTTCTACTGGTTTGGACCGGTTTGGAAAGGTTTGGACATGTTTTGACAAGTTTTAATCGGTTTTGACGGGTTTTGAGTTGTTTGCACCTATTTTTGACTGGTTTGGACCGGTTTGACAGGTTTGCACAGGTTTTGACCAGTTTTGATCAGTTTTGATCGGTTTTAAACCTGTGTTGACTGGTTTTGAACCGGTTTTGACAGGTTTTGACCAGTTTTGATCAGTTTTGACCGGTTTTAAACCGGTGTTGACTGGTTTTGATCAGTTTTGACTTGTTTGCACTGGTTTTGGAATAGTTTCGATAGGTTTTCGACCGGTTTGGACCGGTTTGGACAGGTTTGGACAGGTTTGGACAAGTTTTGACTGGTTTTGACGGGTTTTGAGTTGTTTGCACCTATTTTGGACAGGTTTTGACCGGTTTGACAGGTTTGCACGGGTTTTGACCAGTTTTCACTGGTTTTAAACCGGTTTTGACCAGTTTTGATCAGTTTTGATCGGTTTTAAACCTGTGTTGACTGGTTTTGAACCGGTTTTGACAGGTTTTGACCAGTTTTGATCAGTTTTGACCGGTTTTAAACCGGTGTTGACTGGTTTTGATCAGTTTTGACTTGTTTGCACTGGTTTTAGTCCAGTTTGGATTGGTTTTCGACCGGTTTGGACCGGTTTGGAAAGGTTTGGACAGGTTTTGACAAGTTTTGATCGGTTTTGATGGGTTTTGAGTTGTTTGCACCTATTTTTGACCGGTTTTGACCGGTTTGACAGGTTTGCACGGGTTTTGACCAGTTTTCACTGGTTTTAAACCGGTTTTGACCAGTTTTGATCAGTTTTGATCGGTTTCAAAACCTATTTTGACTGGTTTTGAACCGGTTTTGACAGGTTTTGACCAGTTTTGATCAGTTTTGACCGGTTTTAAACCGGTGTTGACTGGTTTTGATCAGTTTTGACTTGTTTGCACTGGTTTTGGACCAGTTTCGATAGGTTTTCGACCGGTTTGGACCGGTTTGGAAAGGTTTGGACAGGTTTTGACAAGTTTTGATCGGTTTTGATGGGTTTTGAGTTGTTTGCACCTATTTTTGACCGGTTTTGACCGGTTTGACAGGTTTGCACGGGTTTTGACCAGTTTTCACTGGTTTTAAACCGGTTTTGACCAGTTTTGATCAGTTTTGATCGGTTTTAAACCTATTTTGACTGGTTTTGAACCGGTTTTGACAGGTTTTGACCAGTTTTGATCAGTTTTGACCGGTTTTAAACCGGTGTTGACTGGTTTTGATCAGTTTTGACTTGTTTGCACTGGTTTTGGACCAGTTTCGATAGGTTTTCGACCGGTTTGGACCGGTTTGGACAGGTTTGGACAGGTTTGGACAAGTTTTGACTGGTTTTGACGGGTTTTGAGTTGTTTGCACCTATTTTGGACAGGTTTGGATAGGTTTTTGACCGGTTTGGAGATGTTTGACCTGTTTGCACAGGTTTTGACCAGTTTTCACTGGTTTTAAACCGGTTTGCAACAGGTTTTGACCAGTTTTGATCAGTTTTGATCGGTTTTAAACCGATGTTGACTGGTTTTGATCAGTTTTGACTTGTTTGCACTGGTTTTAGACCAGTTTGGATTGGTTTTCGACCGGTTTGGACCGGTTTGAAAGGTTTGGACAGGTTTTGACAAGTTTTGATCGGTTTTGATGGGTTTTGAGTTGTTTGCACCTATTTTTGACCGGTTTTGACCGGTTTGACAGGTTTGCACGGGTTTTGACCAGTTTTCACTGGTTTTAAACCGGTTTTGACCAGTTTTGATCAGTTTTGATCGGTTTTAAACCTGTGTTGACTGGTTTTGAACCGGTTTTGACAGGTTTTGACCAGTTTTGATCAGTTTTGACCGGTTTTAAACCGGTGTTGACTGGTTTTGATCAGTTTTGACTTGTTTGCACTGGTTTTGGACCAGTTTCGATAGGTTTTCGACCGGTTTGGACCGGTTTGGACAGGTTTGGACAGGTTTGGACAAGTTTTGACTGGTTTTGACGGGTTTTGAGTTGTTTACACCTATTTTGGACAGTTTTGGATAGGTTTTTGACCGGTTTGGAGACGTTTGACCTGTTTGCACAGGTTTTGACCAGTTTTTACTGGTTTTAAACCGGTTTGCGACAGGTTTTGAACTGGTTTTGACCAGTTTTGATCAGTTTTGATCGGTTTTAAACCGATGTTGACTGGTTTTGATCAGTTTTGATGGGTTTTGAGTTGTTTGCACCTATTTTGGACAGGTTCGGATAGGTTTGACAGGTTTGCACAGGTTTTGACCAGTTTTGATCAGTTTTGATCGGTTTTAAACCTGTGTTGACTGGTTTTGAACCGGTTTTGACAGGTTTTGACCAGTTTTGATCAGTTTTGACCGGTTTTAAACCGGTGTTGACTGGTTTTGATCAGTTTTGACTTGTTTGCACTGGTTTTAGACCAGTTTGGATTGGTTTTCGACCGGTTTGGACCGGTTTGGAAAGGTTTGGACAGGTTTTGACAAGTTTTGATCGGTTTTGATGGGTTTTGAGTTGTTTGCACCTATTTTTGACCGGTTTTGACCGGTTTGACAGGTTTGCACGGGTTTTGACCAGTTTTCACTGGTTTTAAACCGGTTTTGACCAGTTTTGATCAGTTTTGATCGGTTTTAAACCTATTTTGACTGGTTTTGAACCGGTTTTGACAGGTTTTGACCAGTTTTGATCAGTTTTGACCGGTTTTAAACCGGTGTTGACTGGTTTTGATCAGTTTTGACTTGTTTGCACTGGTTTTGGACCAGTTTCGATAGGTTTTCGACCGGTTTGGACCGGTTTGGACAGGTTTGGACAGGTTTGGACAAGTTTTGACTGGTTTTGACGGGTTTTGAGTTGTTTGCACCTATTTTGGACAGGTTTGGATAGGTTTTTGACCGGTTTGGAGATGTTTGACCTGTTTGCACAGGTTTTGACCAGTTTTCACTGGTTTTAAACCGGTTTGCAACAGGTTTTGACCAGTTTTGATCAGTTTTGATCGGTTTTAAACCGATGTTGACTGGTTTTGATCAGTTTTGACTTGTTTGCACTGGTTTTAGACCAGTTTGGATTGGTTTTCGACCGGTTTGGACCGGTTTGGAAAGGTTTGGACAGGTTTTGACAAGTTTTGATCGGTTTTGATGGGTTTTGAGTTGTTTGCACCTATTTTTGACCGGTTTTGACCGGTTTGACAGGTTTGCACGGGTTTTGACCAGTTTTCACTGGTTTTAAACCGGTTTTGACCAGTTTTGATCAGTTTTGATCGGTTTTAAACCTGTGTTGACTGGTTTTGAACCGGTTTTGACAGGTTTTGACCAGTTTTGATCAGTTTTGACCGGTTTTAAACCGGTGTTGACTGGTTTTTATCAGTTTTGACTTGTTTGCACTGGTTTTGGACCAGTTTCGATAGGTTTTCGACCGGTTTGGACCGGTTTGGACAGGTTTGGACAGGTTTGGACAAGTTTTGACTGGTTTTGACGGGTTTTGAGTTGTTTGCACCTATTTTGGACAGTTTTGGATAGGTTTTTGACCGGTTTGGACCGGTTTGACAGGTTTGCACAGGTGTTGACCAGTTTTGATCAGTTTTGATCGGTTTTAAACCGATGTTGACTGGTTTTGATCAGTTTTGATGGGTTTTGAGTTGTTTGCACCTATTTTGGACAGGTTCGGATAGGTTTGACAGGTTTGCACAGGTTTTGACCAGTTTTGATCAGTTTTGATCGGTTTTAAACCTGTGTTGACTGGTTTTGAACCGGTTTTGACAGGTTTTGACCAGTTTTGATCAGTTTTGACCGGTTTTAAACCGGTGTTGACTGGTTTTGATCAGTTTTGACTTGTTTGCACTGGTTTTAGACCAGTTTGGATTGGTTTTCGACCGGTTTGGACCGGTTTGGAAAGGTTTGGACAAGTTTTGACAAGTTTTGATCGGTTTTGATGGGTTTTGAGTTGTTTGCACCTATTTTTGACCGGTTTTGACCGGTTTGACAGGTTTGCACGGGTTTTGACCAGTTTTCACTGGTTTTAAACCGGTTTTGACCAGTTTTGATCGGTTTTAAACCTATTTTGACTGGTTTTGAACCGGTTTTGATAGGTTTTGACCAGTTTTGATCAGTTTTGACCGGTTTTAAACCGGTGTTGACTGGTTTTGATCAGTTTTGACTTGTTTGCACTGGTTTTGGACCAGTTCCGATAGGTTTTCGACCGGTTTGGACCGGTTTGGACAGGTTTGGACAGGTTTGGACAAGTTTTGACTGGTTTTGACGGGTTTTGAGTTGTTTGCACCTATTTTGGACAGGTTTGGATAGGTTTTTGACCGGTTTGGAGATGTTTGACCTGTTTGCACAGGTTTTGACCAGTTTTCACTGGTTTTAAACCGGTTTGCGACAGGTTTTGACCAGTTTTGATCAGTTTTGATCGGTTTTAAACCGATGTTGACTGGTTTTGATCAGTTTTGACTTGTTTGCACTGGTTTTAGACCAGTTTGGATTGGTTTTCGACCGGTTTGGACCGGTTTGGAAAGGTTTGGACAGGTTTTGACAAGTTTTGATCGGTTTTGATGGGTTTTGAGTTGTTTGCACCTATTTTTGACCGGTTTTGACCGGTTTGACAGGTTTGCACGTGTTTTGACCAGTTTTCACTGGTTTTAAACCGGTTTTGACCAGTTTTGATCAGTTTTGATCGGTTTTAAACCTGTGTTGACTGGTTTTGAACCGGTTTTGACAGGTTTTGACCAGTTTTGATCAGTTTTGACCTGTTTTAAACCGGTGTTGACTGGTTTTGATCAGTTTTGTCTTGTTTGCACTGGTTTTGGACCAGTTTCGATAGGTTTTCGACCGGTTTGGACCGGTTTGGACAGGTTTGGACAGGTTTGGACAAGTTTTGACTGGTTTTGACGGGTTTTGAGTTGTTTGCACCTATTTTGGACAGGTTTGGATAGGTTTTTGACCGGTTTGGAGATGTTTGACCTGTTTGCACAGGTTTTGACCAGTTTTCACTGGTTTTAAACCGGTTTGCGACAGGTTTTGACCAGTTTTGATCAGTTTTGATCGGTTTTAAACCGATGTTGACTGGTTTTGATCAGTTTTGACTTGTTTGCACTGGTTTTAGACCAGTTTGGATTGGTTTTCGACCGGTTTGGACCGGTTTGGAAAGGTTTGGACAGGTTTTGACAAGTTTTGATCGGTTTTGATGGGTTTTGAGTTGTTTGCACCTATTTTTGACCGGTTTTGACCGGTTTGACAGGTTTGCACGGGTTTTGACCAGTTTTCACTGGTTTTAAACCGGTTTTGACCAGTTTTGATCAGTTTTGATCGGTTTTAAACCTATTTTGACTGGTTTTGAACCGGTTTTGACAGGTTTTGACCAATTTTGATCAGTTTTGACCGGTTTTAAACCGGTGTTGACTGGTTTTTATCAGTTTTGACTTGTTTGCACTGGTTTTGGACCAGTTTCGATAGGTTTTCGACCGGTTTGGACCGGTTTGGACAGGTTTGGACAGGTTTGGACAAGTTTTGACTGGTTTTGACGGGTTTTGAGTTGTTTGCACCTATTTTGGACAGGTTTGGATAGGTTTTTGACCGGTTTGGAGATGTTTGACCTGTTTGCACAGGTTTTGACCAGTTTTCACTGGTTTTAAACCGGTTTGCAACAGGTTTTGACCAGTTTTGATCAGTTTTGATCGGTTTTAAACCGATGTTGACTGGTTTTGATCAGTTTTGATTTGTTTGCACTGGTTTTAGACCAGTTTGGATTGGTTTTCGACCGGTTTGGACCGGTTTGAAAGGTTTGGACAGGTTTTGACAAGTTTTGATCGGTTTTGATGGGTTTTGAGTTGTTTGCACCTATTTTTGACCGGTTTTGACCGGTTTGACAGGTTTGCACGGGTTTTGACCAGTTTTCACTGGTTTTAAACCGGTTTTGACCAGTTTTGATCAGTTTTGATCGGTTTTAAACCTGTGTTGACTGGTTTTGAACCTGTTTTGACAGGTTTTGACCAGTTTTGATCAGTTTTGACCGGTTTTAAACCGGTGTTGACTGGTTTTGATCAGTTTTGACTTGTTTGCACTGGTTTTGGACCAGTTTCGATAGGTTTTCGACCGGTTTGGACCGGTTTGGACAGGTTTGGACAGGTTTGGACAAGTTTTGACTGGTTTTGACGGGTTTTGAGTTGTTTGCACCTATTTTGGACAGTTTTGGATAGGTTTTTGACCGGTTTGGAGACGTTTGACCTGTTTGCACAGGTTTTGACCAGTTTTTACTGGTTTTAAACCGGTTTGCGACAGGTTTTGAACTGGTTTTGACCAGTTTTGATCAGTTTTGATCGGTTTTAAACCGATGTTGACTGGTTTTGATCAGTTTTGATGGGTTTTGAGTTGTTTGCACCTATTTTGGACAGGTTCGGATAGGTTTGACAGGTTTGCACAGGTTTTGACCAGTTTTGATCAGTTTTGATCGGTTTTAAACCTGTGTTGACTGGTTTTGAACCGGTTTTGACAGGTTTTGACCAGTTTTGATCAGTTTTGACCGGTTTTAAACCGGTGTTGACTGGTTTTGATCAGTTTTGACTTGTTTGCACTGGTTTTAGACCAGTTTGGATTGGTTTTCGACCGGTTTGGACCGGTTTGGAAAGGTTTGGACAGGTTTGGACAAGTTTTGATAGGTTTTGATGGGTTTTGAGTTGTTTGCACCTATTTTTGACCGGTTTTGACCGGTTTGACAGGTTTGCACGGGTTTTGACCAGTTTTCACTGGTTTTAAACCGGTTTTGACCAGTTTTGATCAGTTTTGATCGGTTTTAAACCTATTTTGACTGGTTTTGAACCGGTTTTGACTTGTTTGCACTGGTTTTAGACCAGTTTGGATTGGTTTTCGACCGGTTTGGACCGGTTTGGAAAGGTTTGGACAGGTTTTGACAAGTTTTGATCGGTTTTGATGGGTTTTGAGTTGTTTGCACCTATTTTTGACCGGTTTTGACCGGTTTGACAGGTTTGCACGGGTTTTGACCAGTTTTCACTGGTTTTAAACCGGTTTTGACCAGTTTTGATCAGTTTTGATCGGTTTTAAACCTATTTTGACTGGTTTTGAACCGGTTTTGACAGGTTTTGACCAATTTTGATCAGTTTTGACCGGTTTTAAACCGGTGTTGACTGGTTTTGATCAGTTTTGACTTGTTTGCACTGGTTTTGGACCAGTTTCGATAGGTTTTCGACCGGTTTGGACCGGTTTGGACAGGTTTGGACAGGTTTGGACAAGTTTTGACTGGTTTTGACGGGTTTTGAGTTGTTTGCACCTATTTTGGACAGGTTTGGATAGGTTTTTGACCGGTTTGGAGATGTTTGACCTGTTTGCACAGGTTTTGACCAGTTTTCACTGGTTTTAAACCGGTTTGCAACAGGTTTTGACCAGTTTTGATCAGTTTTGATCGGTTTTAAACCGATGTTGACTGGTTTTGATCAGTTTTGATTTGTTTGCACTGGTTTTAGACCAGTTTGGATTGGTTTTCGACCGGTTTGGACCGGTTTGAAAGGTTTGGACAGGTTTTGACAAGTTTTGATCGGTTTTGATGGGTTTTGAGTTGTTTGCACCTATTTTTGACCGGTTTTGACCGGTTTGACAGGTTTGCACGGGTTTTGACCAGTTTTCACTGGTTTTAAACCGGTTTTGACCAGTTTTGATCAGTTTTGATCGGTTTTAAACCTGTGTTGACTGGTTTTGAACCTGTTTTGACAGGTTTTGACCAGTTTTGATCAGTTTTGACCGGTTTTAAACCGGTGTTGACTGGTTTTGATCAGTTTTGACTTGTTTGCACTGGTTTTGGACCAGTTTCGATAGGTTTTCGACCGGTTTGGACCGGTTTGGACAGGTTTGGACAGGTTTGGACAAGTTTTGACTGGTTTTGACGGGTTTTGAGTTGTTTGCACCTATTTTGGACAGTTTTGGATAGGTTTTTGACCGGTTTGGAGACGTTTGACCTGTTTGCACAGGTTTTGACCAGTTTTTACTGGTTTTAAACCGGTTTGCGACAGGTTTTGAACTGGTTTTGACCAGTTTTGATCAGTTTTGATCGGTTTTAAACCGATGTTGACTGGTTTTGATCATTTTTGATGGGTTTTGAGTTGTTTGCACCTATTTTGGACAGGTTCGGATAGGTTTGACAGGTTTGCACAGGTTTTGACCAGTTTTGATCAGTTTTGATCGGTTTTAAACCTGTGTTGACTGGTTTTGAACCGGTTTTGACAGGTTTTGACCAGTTTTGATCAGTTTTGACCGGTTTTAAACCGGTGTTGACTGGTTTTGATCAGTTTTGACTTGTTTGCACTGGTTTTTGACCAGTTTCGATAGGTTTTCGACCGGTTTGGACCGGTTTGGACAGGTTTGGACAGGTTTGGACAAGTTTTGACTGGTTTTGACTGGTTTTGAGTTGTTTGCACCTATTTTGGACAGGTTTGGATAGGTTTTTGACCGGTTTGGAGATGTTTGACCTGTTTGCACAGGTTTTGACCAGTTTTCACTGGTTTTAAACCGGTTTGCGACAGGTTTTGACCAGTTTTGATCAGTTTTGATCGGTTTTAAACCGATGTTGACTGGTTTTGATCAGTTTTGATGGGTTTTGAGTTGTTTGCACCTATTTTTGACCGGTTTGGACCGGTTTGACAGGTTTGCACAGGTTTTGACCAGTTTTGATCAGTTTTGATCGGTTTTAAAGCTGTGTTGACTGGTTTTGAACCGGTTTTGACAGGTTTTGACCAGTTTTGATCAGTTTTGACCGGTTTTAAACCGGTGTTGACTGGTTTTGATCAGTTTTGACTTGTTTGCACTGGTTGTGGACCAGTTTCGATAGGTTTTCGACCGGTTTGGACCGGTTCGGACAGGTTTGGACAGGTTTGGACAAGTTTTGACTGGTTTTGACGGGTTTTGAGTTGTTTGCACCTATTTTGGACAGGTTTGGATAGGTTTTTTTTTACCGGTTTGGAGATGTTTGACCTGTTTGCACAGGTTTTGACCAGTTTTCACTGGTTTTAATTTGGTTTGCGACAGGTTTTGACCAGTTTTGATCAGTTTTGATCGGTTTTAAACCGGTGTTGACTGGTTTTGATCTGTTTTGACTTGTTTGCACTGGTTTCAGACCAGTTTGGATGGGTTTTCGACTGGTTTGGACCGGTTTGGAAAGGTTTGGACATGTTTTGACTAGTATTGTTCGGTTTTGACGGGTTTTGAGTTGTTTGCACCTATTTTTGACCGGTTTTGACCGGTTTGAGAGGTTTGCACGGGTTTTGACCAGTTTTCACTGGTTTTAAACCGGTTTTGACCAGTTTTGATCAGTTTTGATCGGTTTTAAACCTGTGTTGACTGGTTTTGAACCGGTTTTGACAGGTTTTGACCAGTTTTGATCAGTTTTGACCGGTTTTAAACCGGTGTTGACTGGTTTTGATCAGTTTTGACTTGTTTACACTGGTTTTGGACCAGTTTCGATAGGTTTTCGACCGGTTTGGACCGGTTTGGACAGGTTTGGACAGGTTTGGACAAGTTTTGACTGGTTTTGACGGGTTTTGAGTTGTTTGCACCTATTTTGGACAGGTTTGGATAGGTTTTTGACCGGTTTGGAGATGTTTGACCTGTTTGCACAGGTTTTGACCAGTTTTCACTGGTTTTAAACCGGTTTGCGACAGGTTTTGACCAGTTTTGATCAGTTTTGATCGGTTTTAAACCGATGTTGACTGGTTTTGATCAGTTTTGACTTGTTTGTACTGGTTTTAGACCAGTTTGGATTGGTTTTCGACCGGTTTGGACCGGTTTGGAAAGGTTTGGACAGGTTTTGACAAGTTTTGATCGGTTTTGATGGGTTTTGAGTTGTTTGCACCTATTTTTGACCGGTTTTGACCGGTTTGACAGGTTTGCACGTGTTTTGACCAGTTTTCACTGGTTTTAAACCGGTTTTGACCAGTTTTGATCAGTTTTGATCGGTTTTAAACCTGTGTTGACTGGTTTTGAACCGGTTTTGACAGGTTTTGACCAGTTTTGATCAGTTTTGACCTGTTTTAAACCGGTGTTGACTGGTTTTGATCAGTTTTGTCTTGTTTGCACTGGTTTTGGACCAGTTTCGATAGGTTTTCGACCGGTTTGGACCGGTTTGGACAGGTTTGGACAGGTTTGGACAAGTTTTGACTGGTTTTGACGGGTTTTGAGTTGTTTGCACCTATTTTGGACAGTTTTGGATAGGTTTTTGACCGGTTTGGAGACGTTTGACCTGTTTGCACAGGTTTTGACCAGTTTTTACTGGTTTTAAACCGGTTTGCACAGGTTTTGACCAGTTTTGATCAGTTTTGATCGGTTTTAAAGCTGTGTTGACTGGTTTTGAACCGGTTTTGACAGGTTTTGACCAGTTTTGATCAGTTTTGATCGGTTTTAAACCGGTGTTGACTGGTTTTGATCTGTTTTGACTTGTTTGCACTGGTTTCAGACCAGTTTGGATGGGTTTTCGACTGGTTTGGACCGGTTTGGAAAGGTTTGGACATGTTTTGACTAGTATTGTTCGGTTTTGACGGGTTTTGAGTTGTTTGCACCTATTTTTGACCGGTTTGGACCGGTTTGACAGGTTTGCACAGGTTTTGACCAGTTTTCACTAGTTTTAAACCGGTTTGCGACAGATTTTGACCAGTTTTGATCGGTTTTAAACCTGTGTTGACTGGTTTTGAACCGGTTTTGAGTTGTTTGCACCTATTTTGGACAGTTTTGGATAGGTTTTTGACCGGTTTGGAGACGTTTGACCTGTTTGCACAGGTTTTGACCAGTTTTTACTGGTTTTAAACCGGTTTGCGACAGGTTTTGACCAGTTTTGATCGGTTTTAAACCGGTGTTGACTGGTTCTGATCAGTTTTGACTTGTTTGCACTGGTTTTAGACCAGTTTGGATGGGTTTTCCACTGGTTTGGACCGGTTTGGAAAGGTTTGGACATGTTTTGACAAGTTTTAATCGGTTTTGACGGGTTTTGAGTTGTTTGCACCTATTTTTGACTGGTTTGGACCGGTTTGACAGGTTTGCACAGGTTTTGACCAGTTTTGATCAGTTTTGATCGGTTTTAAACCTGTGTTGACTGGTTTTGAACCGGTTTTGAAAGGTTTTGACCAGTTTTGATCAGTTTTGTCCGGTTTTAAACCGGTGTTGACTGGTTTTGATCAGTTTTGACTTGTTTGCACTATTTTTTGGACCAGTTTCGATAGGTTTTCGACCGGTTTGGACCGGTTTGGACAGGTTTGGACAGGTTTGGACAAGTTTTGACTGGTTTTGACGGGTTTTGAGTTGTTTGCACCTATTTTGGACAGGTTCGGATAGGTTTGACAGGTTTGCACAGGTTTTGACCAGTTTTGTTCAGTTTTGATCGGTTTTAAACCTGTGTTGACTGGTTTTGAACCGGTTTTGACAGGTTTTGACCAGTTTTGATCAGTTTTGACCGGTTTTAAACCGGTGTTGACTGGTTTTGATCAGTTTTGACTTGTTTGCACTGGTTTTGGACCAGTTTCGATAGGTTTTCGACCGGTTTGGACCGGTTTGGACAGGTTTGGACAGGTTTGGACAAGTTTTGACTGGTTTTGACGGGTTTTGAGTTGTTTGCACCTATTTTGGACAGGTTTGGATAGGTTTTTGACCGGTTTGGAGATGTTTGACCTGTTTGCACAGGTTTTGACCAGTTTTCACTGGTTTTAAACCGGTTTGCGACAGGTTTTGACCAGTTTTGATCAGTTTTGATCGGTTTTAAACCGATGTTGACTGGTTTTGATCAGTTTTGACTTGTTTGCACTGGTTTTAGACCAGTTTGGATTGGTTTTCGACCGGTTTGGAAAGGTTTGGACAGGTTTTGACAAGTTTTGATCGGTTTTGATGGGTTTTGAGTTGTTTGCACCTATTTTTGACCGGTTTTGACCGGTTTGACAGGTTTGCACGTGTTTTGACCAGTTTTCACTGGTTTTAAACCGGTTTTGACCAGTTTTGATCAGTTTTGATCGGTTTTAAACCTGTGTTGACTGGTTTTGAACCGGTTTTGACAGGTTTTGACCAGTTTTGATCAGTTTTGACCTGTTTTAAACCGGTGTTGACTGGTTTTGATCAGTTTTGTCTTGTTTGCACTGGTTTTGGACCAGTTTCGATAGGTTTTCGACCGGTTTGGACCGGTTTGGACAGGTTTGGACAGGTTTGGACAAGTTTTGACTGGTTTTGACGGGTTTTGAGTTGTTTGCACCTATTTTGGACAGTTTTGGATAGGTTTTTGACCGGTTTGGAGACGTTTGACCTGTTTGCACAGGTTTTGACCAGTTTTTACTGGTTTTAAACCGGTTTGCGACAGGTTTTGAACTGGTTTTGACCAGTTTTGATCAGTTTTGATCGGTTTTAAACCGATGTTGACTGGTTTTGATCAGTTTTGATATGTTTTGAGTTGTTTGCACCTATTTTTGACCGGTTTGGACCGGTTTGGACCGGTTTGACAGGTTTGCACAGGTTTTGACCAGTTTTGATCAGTTTTGATCGGTTTTAAAGCTGTGTTGACTGGTTTTGAACCGGTTTTGACAGGTTTTGACCAGTTTTGATCAGTTTTGATCGGTTTTAAACCGGTGTTGACTGGTTTTGATCTGTTTTGACTTGTTTGCACTGGTTTCAGACCAGTTTGGATGGGTTTTCGACTGGTTTGGACCGGTTTGGAAAGGTTTGGACATGTTTTGACTAGTATTGTTCGGTTTTGACGGGTTTTGAGTTGTTTGCACCTATTTTTGACCGGTTTGGACCGGTTTGACAGGTTTGCACAGGTTTTGACCAGTTTTCACTAGTTTTAAACCGGTTTGCGACAGATTTTGACCAGTTTTGATCGGTTTTAAACCTGTGTTGACTGGTTTTGAACCGGTTTTGAGTTGTTTGCACCTATTTTGGACAGTTTTGGATAGGTTTTTGACCGGTTTGGAGACGTTTGACCTGTTTGCACAGGTTTTGACCAGTTTTTACTGGTTTTAAACCGGTTTGCGACAGGTTTTGACCAGTTTTGATCGGTTTTAAACCGGTGTTGACTGGTTCTGATCAGTTTTGACTTGTTTGCACTGGTTTTAGACCAGTTTGGATGGGTTTTCCACTGGTTTGGACCGGTTTGGAAAGGTTTGGACATGTTTTGACAAGTTTTAATCGGTTTTGACGGGTTTTGAGTTGTTTGCACCTATTTTTGACTGGTTTGGACCGGTTTGACAGGTTTGCACAGGTTTTGACCAGTTTTGATCAGTTTTGATCGGTTTTAAACCTGTGTTGACTGGTTTTGAACCGGTTTTGAAAGGTTTTGACCAGTTTTGATCAGTTTTGTCCGGTTTTAAACCGGTGTTGACTGGTTTTGATCAGTTTTGACTTGTTTGCACTATTTTTTGGACCAGTTTCGATAGGTTTTCGACCGGTTTGGACCGGTTTGGACAGGTTTGGACAGGTTTGGACAAGTTTTGACTGGTTTTGACGGGTTTTGAGTTGTTTGCACCTATTTTGGACAGGTTCGGATAGGTTTGACAGGTTTGCACAGGTTTTGACCAGTTTTGTTCAGTTTTGATCGGTTTTAAACCTGTGTTGACTGGTTTTGAACCGGTTTTGACAGGTTTTGACCAGTTTTGATCAGTTTTGACCGGTTTTAAACCGGTGTTGACTGGTTTTGATCAGTTTTGACTTGTTTGCACTGGTTTTGGACCAGTTTCGATAGGTTTTCGACCGGTTTGGACCGGTTTGGACAGGTTTGGACAGGTTTGGACAAGTTTTGACTGGTTTTGACGGGTTTTGAGTTGTTTGCACCTATTTTGGACAGGTTTGGATAGGTTTTTGACCGGTTTGGAGATGTTTGACCTGTTTGCACAGGTTTTGACCAGTTTTCACTGGTTTTAAACCGGTTTGCGACAGGTTTTGACCAGTTTTGATCAGTTTTGATCTGTTTTAAACCGATGTTGACTGGTTTTGATCAGTTTTGACTTGTTTGCACTGGTTTTAGACCAGTTTGGATTGGTTTTCGACCGGTTTGGAAAGGTTTGGACAGGTTTTGACAAGTTTTGATCGGTTTTGATGGGTTTTGAGTTGTTTGCACCTATTTTTGACCGGTTTTGACCGGTTTGACAGGTTTGCACGTGTTTTGACCAGTTTTCACTGGTTTTAAACCGGTTTTGACCAGTTTTGATCAGTTTTGATCGGTTTTAAACCTGTGTTGACTGGTTTTGAACCGGTTTTGACAGGTTTTGACCAGTTTTGATCAGTTTTGACCGGTTTTAAACCGGTGTTGACTGGTTTTGATCAGTTTTGTCTTGTTTGCACTGGTTTTGGACCAGTTTCGATAGGTTTTCGACCGGTTTGGACCGGTTTGGACAGGTTTGGACAGGTTTGGACAAGTTTTGACTGGTTTTGACGGGTTTTGAGTTGTTTGCACCTATTTTGGACAGTTTTGGATAGGTTTTTGACCGGTTTGGAGACGTTTGACCTGTTTGCACAGGTTTTGACCAGTTTTTACTGGTTTTAAACCGGTTTGCGACAGGTTTTGAACTGGTTTTGACCAGTTTTGATCAGTTTTGATCGGTTTTAAACCGATGTTGACTGGTTTTGATCAGTTTTGATATGTTTTGAGTTGTTTGCACCTATTTTTGACCGGTTTGGACCGGTTTGGACCGGTTTGACAGGTTTGCACAGGTTTTGACCAGTTTTGATCAGTTTTGATCGGTTTTAAAGCTGTGTTGACTGGTTTTGAACCGGTTTTGACAGGTTTTGACCAGTTTTGATCAGTTTTGATCGGTTTTAAACCGGTGTTGACTGGTTTTGATCTGTATTGACTTGTTTGCACTGGTTTCAGACCAGTTTGGATGGGTTTTCCACTGATTTGGACCGGTTTGGAAAGGTTTTGACATGTTTTGACTAGTATTGTTCGGTTTTGACGGGTTTTGAGTTGTTTGCACCTATTTTTGACCGGTTTGGACCGGTTTGACAGGTTTGCACAGGTTTTGACCAGTTTTCACTAGTTTTAAACCGGTTTGCGACAGATTTTGACCAGTTTTGATCGGTTTTAAACCTGTGTTGACTGGTTTTGAACCGGTTTTGAGTTGTTTGCACCTATTTTGGACAGTTTTGGATAGGTTTTTGACCGGTTTGGAGACGTTTGACCTGTTTGCACAGGTTTTGACCAGTTTTTACTGGTTTTAAACCGGTTTGCGACAGGTTTTGACCAGTTTTGATCGGTTTTAAACCGGTGTTGACTGGTTTTGATCAGTTTTGACTTGTTTGCACTGGTTTTAGACCAGTTTGGATGGGTTTTCCACTGGTTTGGACCGGTTTGGAAAGGTTTGGACATGTTTTGACAAGTTTTAATCGGTTTTGACGGGTTTTGAGTTGTTTGCACCTATTTTTGACTGGTTTGGACCGGTTTGACAGGTTTGTACACGTTTTGACCAGTTTTGATCAGTTTTGATCGGTTTTAATCCTGTGTTTACTGGTTTTGAACCGGTTTTGAAAGGTTTTGACCAGTTTTGATCAGTTTTGTCCGGTTTTAAACCGGTGTTGACTGGTTTTGATCAGTTTTGACTTGTTTGCACTATTTTTTGGACCAGTTTCGATAGGTTTTCGACCGGTTTGGACCGGTTTGGACAGGTTTGGACAGGTTTGGACAAGTTTTGACTGGTTTTGACGGGTTTTGAGTTGTTTGCACCTATTTTGGACAGGTTTGGATAGGTTTTTGACCGGTTTGGAGATGTTTGACCTGTTTGCACAGGTTTTGACCAGTTTTCACTGGTTTTAAACCGGTTTGCGACAGGTTTTGACCAGTTTTGATCAGTTTTGATCTGTTTTAAACCGATGTTGACTGGTTTTGATCAGTTTTGACTTGTTTGCACTGGTTTTAGACCAGTTTGGATTGGTTTTCGACCGGTTTGGAAAGGTTTGGACAGGTTTTGACAAGTTTTGATCGGTTTTGATGGGTTTTGAGTTGTTTGCACCTATTTTTGACCGGTTTTGACCGGTTTGACAGGTTTGCACGGGTTTTGACCAGTTTTCACTGGTTTTAAACCGGTTTGCGACAGGTTTTGACCAGTTTTGATCGGTTTTAAACAGGTGTTGACTGGTTTTGATCAGTTTTGACTTGTTTGCACTGGTTTTAGACCAGTTTGGATGGGTTTTCGACTGGTTTTGACCGGTTTGGAAAGGTTTGGACATGTTTTGACAAGTTTGTCGGTTTTGACGGGTTTTGAGTTGTTTGCACCTATTTTTGACCAGTTTGGACAGGTTTGCACAGGTTTGCACAGGTTTTGACCAGTTTTCACTGGTTTTAAACCGGTTTGCGACAGGTTTTGACCAGTTTTGATCAGTTTTGACCGGTTTTAAACCGGTGTTGACTGGTTTTGATCAGTTTTGACTTGTTTGCACTGGTTTTGGACCAGTTTGAATGGGTTTTCGACTGGTTTGGACCGGTTTCGAAAGGTTTGGAATTGTTTTGACACGTTTTGATCGGTTTTGACGGGTTTTGAGTTGTTTGCACCTATTTTTGACCGGTTTGTACCGGTTTGACAGGTTTGCACAGGTTTTGACCAGTTTTGATCAGTTTTGATCGGTTTTAAACCTGTGTTGACTGGTTTTGAACCGGTTTTGACAGGTTTTGACCAGTTTTGATCAGTTTTGACCGGTTTTAAACCGGTGTTGACTGGTTTTGATCAGTTTTGACTTGTTTGCACTGGTTTTGGACCAGTTTTGATAGGTTTTCGACCGGTTTGGACCGGTTTGGACAGGTTTGGACAGGTTTTGACAAGTTTTGACTGGTTTTGACGGGTTTTGAGTTGTTTGCACCTATTTTGGACAGTTTTGGATAGGTTTTTGACCGGTTTGGAGACGTTTGACCTGTTTGCACAGGTTTTGACCAGTTTTCACTGGTTTTAAACCGGTTTGCGACAGGTTTTGACCAGTTTTGATCAGTTTTGATTGGTTTTAAACCGGTGTTGACTTGTTTTGATCAGTTTTGACTTGTTTGCACTGGTTTTAGACCAATTTGGATTGGTTTTCGACTGGTTTTGACCTGTTTGGAAAGGTTTGGACATGTTTTGACAAGTATTGATCGGTTTTGACGGGTTTTGAGTTGTTTGCACCTATTTTTGACCGGTTTGGACCGGTTTGACAGGTTTGCACAGGTTTTGACCAGTTTTCACTAGTTTTAAACCGGTTTGCGACAGATTTTGACCAGTTTTGATCGGTTTAAAACCTGTGTTGACTGGTTTTGAACCGGTTTTGAGTTGTTTGCACCTATTTTGGACAGTTTTGGATAGGTTTTTGACCGGTTTGGAGACGTTTGACCTGTTTGCACAGGTTTTGACCAGTTTTTACTGGTTTTAAACCGGTTTGCGACAGGTTTTGACCAGTTTTGATCAGTTTTGATCGGTTTTAAACCGGTGTTGACTGGTTTTGATCAGTTTTGACTTGTTTGCACTGGTTTTAGACCAGTTTGGATGGGTTTTCTACTGGTTTGGACCGGTTTGGAAAGGTTTGGACATGTTTTGACAAGTTTTAATCGGTTTTGACGGGTTTTGAGTTGTTTGCACCTATTTTGGACAGGTTCGGATAGGTTTGACAGGTTTGCACAGGTTTTGACCAGTTTTGATCAGTTTTGATCGGTTTTAAACCTGTGTTGACTGGTTTTGAACCGGTTTTGACAGGTTTTGATCAGTTTTGACCGGTTTTAAACCGGTGTTGACTGGTTTTGATCAGTTTTGACTTGTTTGCACTGGTTTTGGACCAGTTTCGATAGGTTTTCGACCGGTTTGGACCGGTTTGGACAGGTTTGGACAGGTTTGGACAAGTTTTGACTGGTTTTGACGGGTTTTGAGTTGTTTGCACCTATTTTGGACAGGTTTGGATAGGTTTTTTTTTACCGGTTTGGAGATGTTTGACCTGTTTGCACATGTTTTGACAAGTATTGATCGGTTTTGACGGGTTTTGAGTTGTTTGCACCTATTTTTGACCGGTTTGGACCGGTTTGACAGGTTTGCACAGGTTTTGACCAGTTTTCACTAGTTTTAAACCGGTTTGCGACAGATTTTGACCAGTTTTGATCGGTTTAAAACCTGTGTTGACTGGTTTTGAACCGGTTTTGAGTTGTTTGCACCTATTTTGGACAGTTTTGGATAGGTTTTTGACCGGTTTGGAGACGTTTGACCTGTTTGCACAGGTTTTGACCAGTTTTTACTGGTTTTAAACCGGTTTGCGACAGGTTTTGACCAGTTTTGATCAGTTTTGATCGGTTTTAAACCGGTGTTGACTGGTTTTGATCAGTTTTGACTTGTTTGCACTGGTTTTAGACCAGTTTGGATGGGTTTTCTACTGGTTTGGACCGGTTTGGAAAGGTTTGGACATGTTTTGACAAGTTTTAATCGGTTTTGACGGGTTTTGAGTTGTTTGCACCTATTTTGGACAGGTTCGGATAGGTTTGACAGGTTTGCACAGGTTTTGACCAGTTTTGATCAGTTTTGATCGGTTTTAAACCTGTGTTGACTGGTTTTGAACCGGTTTTGACAGGTTTTGATCAGTTTTGACCGGTTTTAAACCGGTGTTGACTGGTTTTGATCAGTTTTGACTTGTTTGCACTGGTTTTGGACCAGTTTCGATAGGTTTTCGACCGGTTTGGACCGGTTTGGACAGGTTTGGACAGGTTTGGACAAGTTTTGACTGGTTTTGACGGGTTTTGAGTTGTTTGCACCTATTTTGGACAGGTTTGGATAGGTTTTTTTTTACCGGTTTGGAGATGTTTGACCTGTTTGCACAGGTTTTGACCAGTTTTCACTGGTTTTAAACCGGTTTGCGACAGGTTTTGACCAGTTTTGATCAGTTTTGATAGGTTTTAAACCGGTGTTGACTGGTTTTGATCTGTTTTGACTTGTTTGCACTGGTTTCAGACCAGTTTGGATGGGTTTTCGACTGGTTTGGACCGGTTTGGAAAGGTTTGGACATGTTTTGACTAGTATAGTTCGGTTTTGACGGGTTTTGAGTTGTTTGCACCTATTTTTGACCGGTTTGGACCGGTTTGACAGGTTTGCACAGGTGTTGACCAGTTTTCACTAGTTTTAAACCGGTTTGCGACAGATTTTGACCAGTTTTGATCGGTTTTAAACCTGTGTTGACTGGTTTTGAACCGGTTTTTGAGTTGTTTGCACCTATTTTGGACAGTTTTGGATAGGTTTTTGACCGGTTTGGAGACGTTTGACCTGTTTGCACAGGTTTTGACCAGTTTTTACTGGTTTTAAACCGGTTTGCGACAGGTTTTGACCAGTTTTGATCAGTTTTGATCGGTTTTAAACCGGTGTTGACTGGTTTTGATCAGTTTTGACTTGTTTGCACTGGTTTTAGACCAGTTTGGATGGGTTTTCTACTGGTTTGGACCGGTTTGGAAAGGTTTGGACATGTTTTGACAAGTTTTAATCGGTTTTGACGGGTTTTGAGTTGTTTGCACCTATTTTTGACTGGTTTGGACCGGTTTGACAGGTTTGCACAGGTTTTGACCAGTTTTGATCAGTTTTGATCGGTTTTAAACCTGTGTTGACTGGTTTTGAACCGGTTTTGAAAGGTTTTGACCAGTTTTGATCAGTTTTGTCCGGTTTTAAATCGGTGTTGACTGGTTTTGATCAGTTTTGACTTGTTTGCACTATTTTTTGGACCAGTTTCGATAGGTTTTCGACCGGTTTGGACCGGTTTGGACAGGTTTGGACAGGTTTGGACAAGTTTTGACTGGTTTTGACGGGTTTTGAGTTGTTTGCACCTATTTTGGACAGGTTCGGATAGGTTTGACAGGTTTGCACAGGTTTTGACCAGTTTTGTTCAGTTTTGATCGGTTTTAAACCTGTGTTGACTGGTTTTGAACCGGTTTTGACAGGTTTTGACCAGTTTTGATCAGTTTTGACCGGTTTTAAACCGGTGTTGACTGGTTTTGATCAGTTTTGACTTGTTTGCACTGGTTTTGGACCAGTTTCGATAGGTTTTCGACCGGTTTGGACCGGTTTGGACAGGTTTGGACAGGTTTGGACAAGTTTTGACTGGTTTTGACGGGTTTTGAGTTGTTTGCACCTATTTTGGACAGGTTTGGATAGGTTTTTGACCGGTTTGGAGATGTTTGACCTGTTTGCACAGGTTTTGACCAGTTTTCACTGGTTTTAAACCGGTTTGCGACAGGTTTTGACCAGTTTTGATAAGTTTTGATCGGTTTTAAACCGATGTTGACTGGTTTTGATCAGTTTTGACTTGTTTGTACTGGTTTTAGACCAGTTTGGATTGGTTTTCGACCGGTTTGGACCGGTTTGGAAAGGTTTGGACAGGTTTTGACAAGTTTTGATCGGTTTTGATGGGTTTTGAGTTGTTTGCACCTATTTTTGACCGGTTTTGACCGGTTTGACTTGTTTGCACTGGTTTTGGACCAGTTTCGATAGGTTTTCGACCGGTTTGGACCGGTTTGGACAGGTTTGGACAGGTTTGGACAAGTTTTGACTGGTTTTGACGGGTTTTGAGTTGTTTGCACCTATTTTGGACAGGTTTGGATAGGTTTTTTTTTACCGGTTTGGAGATGTTTGACCTGTTTGCACAGGTTTTGACCAGTTTTCACTAGTTTTAAACCGGTTTGCGACAGGTTTTGACCAGTTTTGATCAGTTTTGATCGGTTTTAAACCGGTGTTGACTGGTTTTGATCTGTTTTGACTTGTTTGCACTGGTTTCAGACCAGTTTGGATGGGTTTTCGACTGGTTTGGACCGGTTTGGAAAGGTTTGGACATGTTTTGACTAGTATTGTTCTGTTTTGACGGGTTTTGAGTTGTTTGCACCTATTTTTGACCGGTTTGGACCGGTTTGACAGGTTTGCACAGGTGTTGACCAGTTTTCACTAGTTTTAAACCTGTTTGCGACAGATTTTGACCAGTTTTGATCGGTTTTAAACCTGTGTTGACTGGTTTTGAACCGGTTTTGAGTTGTTTGCACCTATTTTGGACAGTTTTGGATAGGTTTTTGACCGGTTTGGAGACGTTTGACCTGTTTGCACAGGTTTTGACCAGTTTTTACTGGTTTTAAAACGGTTTGCGACAGGTTTTGTCCAGTTTTGATCAGTTTTGATCGGTTTTAAACCGGTGTTGACTGGTTTTGATCAGTTTTGACTTGTTTGCACTGGTTTTAGACCAGTTTGGATGGGTTTTCTACTGGTTTGGACCGGTTTGGAAAGGTTTGGACATGTTTTGACAAGTTTTAATCGGTTTTGACGGGTTTTGAGTTGTTTGCACCTATTTTTGACTGGTTTGGACCGGTTTGACAGGTTTGCACAGGTTTTGACCAGTTTTGATCAGTTTTGATCGGTTTTAAACCTGTGTTGACTGGTTTTGAACCGGTTTTGACAGGTTTTGACCAGTTTTGATCAGTTTTGTCCGGTTTTAAACCGGTGTTGACTGGTTTTGATCAGTTTTGACTTGTTTGCACTGGTTTTGGACCAGTTTCGATAGGTTTTCGACCGGTTTGGACCGGTTTGGACAGGTTTGGACAGGTTTGGACAAGTTTTGACTGGTTTTGACGGGTTTTGAGTTGTTTGCACCTATTTTGGACAGGTTTGGATAGGTTTTTGACCGGTTTGGAGATGTTTGACCTGTTTGCACAGGTTTTGACCAGTTTTCACTGGTTTTAAACCGGTTTGCGACAGGTTTTGACCAGTTTTGATCAGTTTTGATCGGTTTTAAACCGATGTTGACTGGTTTTGATCAGTTTTGACTTGTTTGCACTGGTTTTAGACCAGTTTGGATTGGTTTTCGACCGGTTTGGACCGGTTTGGAAAGGTTTGGACAGGTTTTGACAAGTTTTGATCGGTTTTGATGGGTTTTGAGTTGTTTGCACCTATTTTTGACCGGTTTTGACCGGTTTGACAGGTTTGCACGGGTTTTGACCAGTTTTCACTGGTTTTAAACCGGTTTTGACCAGTTTTGATCAGTTTTGATCGGTTTTAAACCTATTTTGACTGGTTTTGAACCGGTTTTGACAGGTTTTGACCAGTTTTGATCAGTTTTGACCGGTTTTAAACCGATGTTGACTGGTTTTGATCAGTTTTGACTTGTTTGCACTGGTTTTGGACCAGTTTCGATAGGTTTTCGACCGGTTTGGACCGGTTTGGACAGGTTTGGACAGGTTTGGACAAGTTTTGACTGGTTTTGACGGGTTTTGAGTTGTTTGCACCTATTTTGGACAGGTTTGGATAGGTTTTTGACCGGTTTGGAGATGTTTGACCTGTTTGCACAGGTTTTGACCAGTTTTCACTGGTTTTAAACCGGTTTGCAACAGGTTTTGACCAGTTTTGATCAGTTTTGATCGGTTTTAAACCGATGTTGACTGGTTTTGATCAGTTTTGACTTGTTTGCACTGGTTTCAGACCAGTTTGGATGGGTTTTCGACTGGTTTGGACCGGTTTGGAAAGGTTTGGACATGTTTTGACTAGTATTGTTCTGTTTTGACGGGTTTTGAGTTGTTTGCACCTATTTTTGACCGGTTTGGACCGGTTTGACAGGTTTGCACAGGTGTTGACCAGTTTTCACTAGTTTTAAACCTGTTTGCGACAGATTTTGACCAGTTTTGATCGGTTTTAAACCTGTGTTGACTGGTTTTGAACCGGTTTTGAGTTGTTTGCACCTATTTTGGACAGTTTTGGATAGGTTTTTGACCGGTTTGGAGACGTTTGACCTGTTTGCACAGGTTTTGACCAGTTTTTACTGGTTTTAAAACGGTTTGCGACAGGTTTTGTCCAGTTTTGATCAGTTTTGATCGGTTTTAAACCGGTGTTGACTGGTTTTGATCAGTTTTGACTTGTTTGCACTGGTTTTAGACCAGTTTGGATGGGTTTTCTACTGGTTTGGACCGGTTTGGAAAGGTTTGGACATGTTTTGACAAGTTTTAATCGGTTTTGACGGGTTTTGAGTTGTTTGCACCTATTTTTGACTGGTTTGGACCGGTTTGACAGGTTTGCACAGGTTTTGACCAGTTTTGATCAGTTTTGATCGGTTTTAAACCTGTGTTGACTGGTTTTGAACCGGTTTTGACAGGTTTTGACCAGTTTTGATCAGTTTTGTCCGGTTTTAAACCGGTGTTGACTGGTTTTGATCAGTTTTGACTTGTTTGCACTGGTTTTGGACCAGTTTCGATAGGTTTTCGACCGGTTTGGACCGGTTTGGACAGGTTTGGACAGGTTTGGACAAGTTTTGACTGGTTTTGACGGGTTTTGAGTTGTTTGCACCTATTTTGGACAGGTTTGGATAGGTTTTTGACCGGTTTGGAGATGTTTGACCTGTTTGCACAGGTTTTGACCAGTTTTCACTGGTTTTAAACCGGTTTGCGACAGGTTTTGACCAGTTTTGATCAGTTTTGATCGGTTTTAAACCGATGTTGACTGGTTTTGATCAGTTTTGACTTGTTTGCACTGGTTTTAGACCAGTTTGGATTGGTTTTCGACCGGTTTGGACCGGTTTGGAAAGGTTTGGACAGGTTTTGACAAGTTTTGATCGGTTTTGATGGGTTTTGAGTTGTTTGCACCTATTTTTGACCGGTTTTGACCGGTTTGACAGGTTTGCACGGGTTTTGACCAGTTTTCACTGGTTTTAAACCGGTTTTGACCAGTTTTGATCAGTTTTGATCGGTTTTAAACCTATTTTGACTGGTTTTGAACCGGTTTTGACAGGTTTTGACCAGTTTTGATCAGTTTTGACCGGTTTTAAACCGATGTTGACTGGTTTTGATCAGTTTTGACTTGTTTGCACTGGTTTTGGACCAGTTTCGATAGGTTTTCGACCGGTTTGGACCGGTTTGGACAGGTTTGGACAGGTTTGGACAAGTTTTGACTGGTTTTGACGGGTTTTGAGTTGTTTGCACCTATTTTGGACAGGTTTGGATAGGTTTTTGACCGGTTTGGAGATGTTTGACCTGTTTGCACAAGTTTTGACCAGTTTTCACTGGTTTTAAACCGGTTTGCAACAGGTTTTGACCAGTTTTGATCAGTTTTGATCGGTTTTAAACCGATGTTGACTGGTTTTGATCAGTTTTGACTTGTTTGCACTGGTTTTAGACCAGTTTGGATTGGTTTTCGACCGGTTTGGACCGGTTTGAAAGGTTTGGACAGGTTTTGACAAGTTTTGATCGGTTTTGATGGGTTTTGAGTTGTTTGCACCTATTTTTGACCGGTTTTGACCGGTTTGACAGGTTTGCACGGGTTTTGACCAGTTTTCACTGGTTTTAAACCGGTTTTGACCAGTTTTGATCAGTTTTGATCGGTTTTAAACCTGTGTTGACTGGTTTTGAACCGGTTTTGACAGGTTTTGACCAGTTTTGATCAGTTTTGACCGGTTTTAAACCGGTGTTGACTGGTTTTGATCAGTTTTGACTTGTTTGCACTGGTTTTGGACCAGTTTCGATATGTTTTGGACCGGTTTGGACCGGTTTGGACAGGTTTGGACAGGTTTGGACAAGTTTTGACTGGTTTTGACGGGTTTTGAGTTGTTTGCACCTATTTTGGACAGTTTTGGATAGGTTTTTGACCGGTTTGGAGACGTTTGACCTGTTTGCACAGGTTTTGACCAGTTTTTATTGGTTTTAAACCGGTTTGCGACAGGTTTTGAACTGGTTTTGACCAGTTTTGATCAGTTTTGATCGGTTTTAAACCGATGTTGACTGGTTTTGATCAGTTTTGATGGGTTTTGAGTTGTTTGCACCTATTTTGGACAGGTTCGGATAGGTTTGACAGGTTTGCACAGGTTTTGACCAGTTTTGATCAGTTTTGATCGGTTTTAAACCTGTGTTGACTGGTTTTGAACCGGTTTTGACAGGTTTTGACCAGTTTTGATCAGTTTTGACCGGTTTTAAACCGGTGTTGACTGGTTTTGATCAGTTTTGACTTGTTTGCACTGGTTTTAGACCAGTTTGGATTGGTTTTCGACCGGTTTGGACCGGTTTGGAAAGGTTTGGACAGGTTTTGATAAGTTTTGATCGGTTTTGATGGGTTTTGAGTTGTTTGCACCTATTTTTGACCGGTTTTGACCGGTTTGACAGGTTTGCACGGGTTTTGACCAGTTTTCACTGGTTTTAAACCGGTTTTGACAAGTTTTGATCAGTTTTGATCGGTTTTAAACCTATTTTGACTGGTTTTGAACCGGTTTTGACAGGTTTTGACCAGTTTTGATCAGTTTTGACCGGTTTTAAACCGGTGTTGACTGGTTTTGATCAGTTTTGACTTGTTTGCACTGGTTTTGGACCAGTTTCGATAGGTTTTCGACCTGTTTGGACCGGTTTGGAAAGGTTTGGACAGGTTTTGACAAGTTTTGATCGGTTTTGATGGGTTTTGAGTTGTTTGCACCTATTTTTGACCGGTTTTGACCGGTTTGACAGGTTTGCACGGGTTTTGACCAGTTTTCACTGGTTTTAAACCGGTTTTGACCAGTTTTGATCAGTTTTGATCGGTTTTAAACCTATTTTGACTGGTTTTGAACCGGTTTTGACAGGTTTTGACCAGTTTTGATCAGTTTTGACCGGTTTTAAACCGGTGTTGACTGGTTTTGATCAGTTTTGACTTGTTTGCACTGGTTTTGGACCAGTTTCGATAGGTTTTCGACCGGTTTGGACCGGTTTGGACAGGTTTGGACAGGTTTGGACAAGTTTTGACTGGTTTTGACGGGTTTTGAGTTGTTTGCACCTATTTTGGACAGGTTTGGATAGGTTTTTGACCGGTTTGGAGATGTTTGACCTGTTTGCACAGGTTTTGACCAGTTTTCACTGGTTTTAAACCGGTTTGCAACAGGTTTTGACCAGTTTTGATCAGTTTTGATCTGTTTTAAACCGATGTTGACTGGTTTTGATCAGTTTTGAGTTGTTTGCACTGGTTTTAGACCAGTTTGGATTGGTTTTCGACCGGTTTGGACCGGTTTGAAAGGTTTGGACAGGTTTTGACAAGTTTTGATCGGTTTTGATGGGTTTTGAGTTGTTTGCACCTATTTTTGACCGGTTTTGACCGGTTTGACAGGTTTGCACGGGTTTTGACCAGTTTTCACTGGTTTTAAACCGGTTTTGACCAGTTTTGATCAGTTTTGATCGGTTTTAAACCTGTGTTGACTGGTTTTGAACCGGTTTTGACAGGTTTTGACCAGTTTTGATCAGTTTTGACCGGTTTTAAACCGGTGTTGACTGGTTTTGATCAGTTTTGACTTGTTTGCACTGGTTTTGGACCAGTTTCGATAGGTTTTCGACCGGTTTGGACCGGTTTGGACAGGTTTGGACAGGTTTGGACAAGTTTTGACTGGTTTTGACGGGTTTTGAGTTGTTTGCACCTATTTTGGACAGTTTTGGATAGGTTTTTGACCGGTTTGGAGACGTTTGACCTGTTTGCACAGGTTTTGACCAGTTTTTACTGGTTTTAAACCGGTTTGCGACAGGTTTTGAACTGGTTTTGACCAGTTTTGATCAGTTTTGATCGGTTTTAAACCGATGTTGACTGGTTTTGATCAGTTTTGATGGGTTTTGAGTTGTTTGCACCTATTTTGGACAGGTTCGGATAGGTTTGACAGGTTTGCACAGGTTTTGACCAGTTTTGATCAGTTTTGATCGGTTTTAAACCTGTGTTGACTGGTTTTGAACCGGTTTTGACAGGTTTTGACCAGTTTTGATCAGTTTTGACCGGTTTTAAACCGGTGTTGACTGGTTTTGATCAGTTTTGACTTGTTTGCACTGGTTTTAGACCAGTTTGGATTGGTTTTCGACCGGTTTGGACCGGTTTGGAAAGGTTTGGACAGGTTTTGACAAGTTTTGATCGGTTTTGATGGGTTTTGAGTTGTTTGCACCTATTTTTGACCGGTTTTGACCGGTTTGACAGGTTTGCACGGGTTTTGACCAGTTTTCACTGGTTTTAAACCGGTTTTGACCAGTTTTGATCAGTTTTGATCGGTTTTAAACCTATTTTGACTGGTTTTGAACCGGTTTTGACAGGTTTTGACCAGTTTTGATCAGTTTTGACCGGTTTTAAACCGGTGTTGACTGGTTTTGATCAGTTTTGACTTGTTTGCACTGGTTTTGGACCAGTTTCGATAGGTTTTCGACCGGTTTGGACCGGTTTGGACAGGTTTGGACAGGTTTGGACAAGTTTTGACTGGTTTTGACGGGTTTTGAGTTGTTTGCACCTATTTTGGACAGTTTTGGATAGGTTTTTGACCGGTTTGGAGACGTTTGACCTGTTTGCACAGGTTTTGACCAGTTTTTACTGGTTTTAAACCGGTTTGCGACAGGTTTTGAACTGGTTTTGACCAGTTTTGATCAGTTTTGATCGGTTTTAAACCGATGTTGACTGGTTTTGATCAGTTTTGATGGGTTTTGAGTTGTTTGCACCTATTTTGGACAGGTTCGGATAGGTTTGACAGGTTTGCACAGGTTTTGACCAGTTTTGATCAGTTTTGATCGGTTTTAAACCTGTGTTGACTGGTTTTGAACCGGTTTTGACAGGTTTTGACCAGTTTTGATCAGTTTTGACCGGTTTTAAACCGGTGTTGACTGGTTTTGATCAGTTTTGACTTGTTTGCACTGGTTTTGGACCAGTTTCGATAGGTTTTCGACCGGTTTGGACCGGTTTGGACAGGTTTGGACAGGTTTGGACAAGTTTTGACTGGTTTTGACTGGTTTTGAGTTGTTTGCACCTATTTTGGACAGGTTTGGATAGGTTTTTGACCGGTTTGGAGATGTTTGACCTGTTTGCACAGGTTTTGACCAGTTTTCACTGGTTTTAAACCGGTTTGCGACAGGTTTTGACCAGTTTTGATCAGTTTTGATCGGTTTTAAACCGATGTTGACTGGTTTTGATCAGTTTTGATGGGTTTTGAGTTGTTTGCACCTATTTTTGACCGGTTTGGACCGGTTTGACAGGTTTGCACAGGTTTTGACCAGTTTTGATCAGTTTTGATCGGTTTTAAAGCTGTGTTGACTGGTTTTGAACCGGTTTTGACAGGTTTTGACCAGTTTTGATCAGTTTTGACCGGTTTTAAACCGGTGTTGACTGGTTTTGATCAGTTTTGACTTGTTTGCACTGGTTGTGGACCAGTTTCGATAGGTTTTCGACCGGTTTGGACCGGTTCGGACAGGTTTGGACAGGTTTGGACAAGTTTTGACTGGTTTTGACGGGTTTTGAGTTGTTTGCACCTATTTTGGACAGGTTTGGATAGGTTTTTTTTTACCGGTTTGGAGATGTTTGACCTGTTTGCACAGGTTTTGACCAGTTTTCACTGGTTTTAATTCGTTTTGCGACAGGTTTTGACCAGTTTTGATCAGTTTTGATCGGTTTTAAACCTGTGTTGACTGGTTTTGAACCGGTTTTGACAGGTTTTGACCAGTTTTGATCAGTTTTGACCGGTTTTAAACCGGTGTTGACTGGTTTTGATCAGTTTTGACTTGTTTGCACTGGTTTTGGACCAGTTTCGATAGGTTTTCGACCGGTTTGGACCGGTTTGGACAGGTTTGGACAGGTTTGGACAAGTTTTGACTGGTTTTGACGGGTTTTGAGTTGTTTGCACCTATTTTGGACAGTTTTGGATAGGTTTTTGACCGGTTTGGAGACGTTTGACCTGTTTGCACAGGTTTTGACCAGTTTTCACTGGTTTTAAACCGGTTTGCGACAGGTTTTGACCAGTTTTGATCAGTTTTGATTGGTTTTAAACCGGTGTTGACTTGTTTTGATCAGTTTTGACTTGTTTGCACTGGTTTTAGACCAATTTGGATTGGTTTTCGACCGGTTTGGACCGGTTTGAAAGGGTTGGACAGGTTTTGACAAGTTTTGATCGGTTTTGATGGGTTTTGAGTTGTTTGCACCTATTTTTGACCGGTTTTGACCGGTTTGACAGGTTTGCACGGGTTTTGACCAGTTTTCACTGGTTTTAAACCGGTTTTGACCAGTTTTGATCAGATTTTGATCGGTTTTAAACCTGTGTTGACTGGTTTTGAACCGGTTTTGACAGGTTTTGACCAGTTTTGATCAGTTTTGACCGGTTTTAAACCGGTGTTGACTGGTTTTGATCAGTTTTGACTTGTTTGCACTGGTTTTGGACCAGTTTCGATAGGTTTTCGACCGGTTTGGACCGGTTTGGACAGGTTTGGACAGGTTTGGACAAGTTTTGACTGGTTTTGACGGGTTTTGAGTTGTTTAAACCTATTTTGGACAGTTTTGGATAGGTTTTTGACCGGTTTGGAGACGTTTGACCTGTTTGCACAGGTTTTGACCAGTTTTTACTGGTTTTAAACCGGTTTGCGACAGGTTTTGAACTGGTTTTGACCAGTTTTGATCAGTTTTGATCGGTTTTAAACCGATGTTGACTGGTTTTGATCAGTTTTGATGGGTTTTGAGTTGTTTGCACCTATTTTGGACAGGTTCGGATAGGTTTGACAGGTTTGCACAGGTTTTGACCAGTTTTGATCAGTTTTGATCGGTTTTAAACCTGTGTTGACTGGTTTTGAACCGGTTTTGACAGGTTTTGACCAGTTTTGATCAGTTTTGACCGGTTTTAAACCGGTGTTGACTGGTTTTGATCAGTTTTGACTTGTTTGCACTGGTTTTGGACCAGTTTCGATAGGTTTTCGACCGGTTTGGACCGGTTTGGACAGGTTTGGACAGGTTTGGACAAGTTTTGACTGGTTTTGACGGGTTTTGAGTTGTTTGCACCTATTTTGGACAGGTTTGGATAGGTTTTTTTTTACCGGTTTGGAGATGTTTGACCTGTTTGCACAGGTTTTGACCAGTTTTCACTGGTTTTAAACCGGTTTGCGACAGGTTTTGACCAGTTTTGATCAGTTTTGATAGGTTTTAAACCGGTGTTGACTGGTTTTGATCTGTTTTGACTTGTTTGCACTGGTTTCAGACCAGTTTGGATGGGTTTTCGACTGGTTTGGACCGGTTTGGAAAGGTTTGGACATGTTTTGACTAGTATAGTTCGGTTTTGACGGGTTTTGAGTTGTTTGCACCTATTTTTGACCGGTTTGGACCGGTTTGACAGGTTTGCACAGGTGTTGACCAGTTTTCACTAGTTTTAAACCGGTTTGCGACAGATTTTGACCAGTTTTGATCGGTTTTAAACCTGTGTTGACTGGTTTTGAACCGGTTTTTGAGTTGTTTGCACCTATTTTGGACAGTTTTGGATAGGTTTTTGACCGGTTTGGAGACGTTTGACCTGTTTGCACAGGTTTTGACCAGTTTTTACTGGTTTTAAACCGGTTTGCGACAGGTTTTGACCAGTTTTGATCAGTTTTGATCGGTTTTAAACCGGTGTTGACTGGTTTTGATCAGTTTTGACTTGTTTGCACTGGTTTTAGACCAGTTTGGATGGGTTTTCTACTGGTTTGGACCGGTTTGGAAAGGTTTGGACATGTTTTGACAAGTTTTAATCGGTTTTGACGGGTTTTGAGTTGTTTGCACCTATTTTTGACTGGTTTGGACCGGTTTGACAGGTTTGCACAGGTTTTGACCAGTTTTGATCAGTTTTGATCGGTTTTAAACCTGTGTTGACTGGTTTTGAACCGGTTTTGAAAGGTTTTGACCAGTTTTGATCAGTTTTGTCCGGTTTTAAACCGGTGTTGACTGGTTTTGATCAGTTTTGACTTGTTTGCACTATTTTTTGGACCAGTTTCGATAGGTTTTCGACCGGTTTGGACCGGTTTGGACAGGTTTGGACAGGTTTGGACAAGTTTTGACTGGTTTTGACGGGTTTTGAGTTGTTTGCACCTATTTTGGACAGGTTCGGATAGGTTTGACAGGTTTGCACAGGTTTTGACCAGTTTTGTTCAGTTTTGATCGGTTTTAAACCTGTGTTGACTGGTTTTGAACCGGTTTTGACAGGTTTTGACCAGTTTTGATCAGTTTTGACCGGTTTTAAACCGGTGTTGACTGGTTTTGATCAGTTTTGACTTGTTTGCACTGGTTTTGGACCAGTTTCGATAGGTTTTCGACCGGTTTGGACCGGTTTGGACAGGTTTGGACAGGTTTGGACAAGTTTTGACTGGTTTTGACGGGTTTTGAGTTGTTTGCACCTATTTTGGACAGGTTTGGATAGGTTTTTGACCGGTTTGGAGATGTTTGACCTGTTTGCACAGGTTTTGACCAGTTTTCACTGGTTTTAAACCGGTTTGCGACAGGTTTTGACCAGTTTTGATCAGTTTTGATCGGTTTTAAACCGATGTTGACTGGTTTTGATCAGTTTTGACTTGTTTGTACTGGTTTTAGACCAGTTTGGATTGGTTTTCGACCGGTTTGGACCGGTTTGGAAAGGTTTGGACAGGTTTTGACAAGTTTTGATCGGTTTTGATGGGTTTTGAGTTGTTTGCACCTATTTTTGACCGGTTTTGACCGGTTTGACTTGTTTGCACTGGTTTTGGACCAGTTTCGATAGGTTTTCGACCGGTTTGGACCGGTTTGGACAGGTTTGGACAGGTTTGGACAAGTTTTGACTGGTTTTGACGGGTTTTGAGTTGTTTGCACCTATTTTGGACAGGTTTGGATAGGTTTTTTTTTACCGGTTTGGAGATGTTTGACCTGTTTGCACAGGTTTTGACCAGTTTTCACTAGTTTTAAACCGGTTTGCGACAGGTTTTGACCAGTTTTGATCAGTTTTGATCGGTTTTAAACCGGTGTTGACTGGTTTTGATCTGTTTTGACTTGTTTGCACTGGTTTCAGACCAGTTTGGATGGGTTTTCGACTGGTTTGGACCGGTTTGGAAAGGTTTGGACATGTTTTGACTAGTATTGTTCTGTTTTGACGGGTTTTGAGTTGTTTGCACCTATTTTTGACCGGTTTGGACCGGTTTGACAGGTTTGCACAGGTGTTGACCAGTTTTCACTAGTTTTAAACCTGTTTGCGACAGATTTTGACCAGTTTTGATCGGTTTTAAACCTGTGTTGACTGGTTTTGAACCGGTTTTGAGTTGTTTGCACCTATTTTGGACAGTTTTGGATAGGTTTTTGACCGGTTTGGAGACGTTTGACCTGTTTACACAGGTTTTGACCAGTTTTTACTGGTTTTAAAACGGTTTGCGACAGGTTTTGACCAGTTTTGATCAGTTTTGATCGGTTTTAAACCGGTGTTTACTGGTTTTGATCAGTTTTGACTTGTTTGCACTGGTTTTAGACCAGTTTGGATGGGTTTTCTACTGGTTTGGACCGGTTTGGAAAGGTTTGGACATGTTTTGACAAGTTTTAATCGGTTTTGACGGGTTTTGAGTTGTTTGCACCTATTTTTGACTGGTTTGGACCGGTTTGACAGGTTTGCACAGGTTTTGACCAGTTTTGATCAGTTTTGATCGGTTTTAAACCTGTGTTGACTGGTTTTGAACCGGTTTTGACAGGTTTTGACCAGTTTTGATCAGTTTTGTCCGGTTTTAAACCGGTGTTGACTGGTTTTGATCAGTTTTGACTTGTTTGCACTGGTTTTGGACCAGTTTCGATAGGTTTTCGACCGGTTTGGACCGGTTTGGACAGGTTTGGACAGGTTTGGACAAGTTTTGACTGGTTTTGACGGGTTTTGAGTTGTTTGCACCTATTTTGGACAGGTTTGGATAGGTTTTTGACCGGTTTGGAGATGTTTGACCTGTTTGCACAGGTTTTGACCAGTTTTCACTGGTTTTAAACCGGTTTGCGACAGGTTTTGACCAGTTTTGATCAGTTTTGATCGGTTTTAAACCGATGTTGACTGGTTTTGATCAGTTTTGACTTGTTTGCACTGGTTTTAGACCAGTTTGGATTGGTTTTCGACCGGTTTGGACCGGTTTGGAAAGGTTTGGACAGGTTTTGACAAGTTTTGATCGGTTTTGATGGGTTTTGAGTTGTTTGCACCTATTTTTGACCGGTTTTGACCGGTTTGACAGGTTTGCACGGGTTTTGACCAGTTTTCACTGGTTTTAAACCGGTTTTGACCAGTTTTGATCAGTTTTGATCGGTTTTAAACCTATTTTGACTGGTTTTGAACCGGTTTTGACAGGTTTTGACCAGTTTTGATCAGTTTTGACCGGTTTTAAACCGATGTTGATTGGTTTTGATCAGTTTTGACTTGTTTGCACTGGTTTTGGACCAGTTTCGATAGGTTTTCGACCGGTTTGGACCGGTTTGGACAGGTTTGGACAGGTTTGGACAAGTTTTGACTGGTTTTGACGGGTTTTGAGTTGTTTGCACCTATTTTGGACAGGTTTGGATAGGTTTTTGACCGGTTTGGAGATGTTTGACCTGTTTGCACAGGTTTTGACCAGTTTTCACTGGTTTTAAACCGGTTTGCAACAGGTTTTGACCAGTTTTGATCAGTTTTGATCGGTTTTAAACCGATGTTGACTGGTTTTGATCAGTTTTGACTTGTTTGCACTGGTTTTAGACCAGTTTGGATTGGTTTTCGACCGGTTTGGACCGGTTTGAAAGGTTTGGACAGGTTTTGACAAGTTTTGATCGGTTTTGATGGGTTTTGAGTTGTTTGCACCTATTTTTGACCGGTTTTGACCGGTTTGACAGGTTTGCACGGGTTTTGACCAGTTTTCACTGGTTTTAAACCGGTTTTGACCAGTTTTGATCAGTTTTGATCGGTTTTAAACCTGTGTTGACTGGTTTTGAACCGGTTTTGACAGGTTTTGACCAGTTTTGATCAGTTTTGACCGGTTTTAAACCGGTGTTGACTGGTTTTGATCAGTTTTGACTTGTTTGCACTGGTTTTGGACCAGTTTCGATATGTTTTCGACCGGTTTGGACCGGTTTGGACAGGTTTGGACAGGTTTGGACAAGTTTTGACTGGTTTTGACGGGTTTTGAGTTGTTTGCACCTATTTTGGACAGTTTTGGATAGGTTTTTGACCGGTTTGGAGACGTTTGACCTGTTTGCACAGGTTTTGACCAGTTTTTATTGGTTTTAAACCGGTTTGCGACAGGTTTTGAACTGGTTTTGACCAGTTTTGATCAGTTTTGATCGGTTTTAAACCGATGTTGACTGGTTTTGATCAGTTTTGATGGGTTTTGAGTTGTTTGCACCTATTTTGGACAGGTTCGGATAGGTTTGACAGGTTTGCACAGGTTTTGACCAGTTTTGATCAGTTTTGATCGGTTTTAAACCTGTGTTGACTGGTTTTGAACCGGTTTTGACAGGTTTTGACCAGTTTTGATCAGTTTTGACCGGTTTTAAACCGGTGTTGACTGGTTTTGATCAGTTTTGACTTGTTTGCACTGGTTTTAGACCAGTTTGGATTGGTTTTCGACCGGTTTGGACCGGTTTGGAAAGGTTTGGACAGGTTTTGATAAGTTTTGATCGGTTTTGATGGGTTTTGAGTTGTTTGCACCTATTTTTGACCGGTTTTGACCGGTTTGACAGGTTTGCACGGGTTTTGACCAGTTTTCACTGGTTTTAAACCGGTTTTGACCAGTTTTGATCAGTTTTGATCGGTTTTAAACCTATTTTGACTGGTTTTGAACCGGTTTTGACAGGTTTTGACCAGTTTTGATCAGTTTTGACCGGTTTTAAACCGGTGTTGACTGGTTTTGATCAGTTTTGACTTGTTTGCACTGGTTTTGGACCAGTTTCGATAGGTTTTCGACCTGTTTGGACCGGTTTGGAAAGGTTTGGACAGGTTTTGACAAGTTTTGATCGGTTTTGATGGGTTTTGAGTTGTTTGCACCTATTTTTGACCGGTTTTGACCGGTTTGACAGGTTTGCACGGGTTTTGACCAGTTTTCACTGGTTTTAAACCGGTTTTGACCAGTTTTGATCAGTTTTGATCGGTTTTAAACCTATTTTGACTGGTTTTGAACCGGTTTTGACAGGTTTTGACCAGTTTTGATCAGTTTTGACCGGTTTTAAACCGGTGTTGACTGGTTTTGATCAGTTTTGACTTGTTTGCACTGGTTTTGGACCAGTTTCGATAGGTTTTCGACCGGTTTGGACCGGTTTGGACAGGTTTGGACAGGTTTGGACAAGTTTTGACTGGTTTTGACGGGTTTTGAGTTGTTTGCACCTATTTTGGACAGGTTTGGATAGGTTTTTGACCGGTTTGGAGATGTTTGACCTGTTTGCACAGGTTTTGACCAGTTTTCACTGGTTTTAAACCGGTTTGCAACAGGTTTTGACCAGTTTTGATCAGTTTTGATCGGTTTTAAACCGATGTTGACTGGTTTTGATCAGTTTTGACTTGTTTGCACTGGTTTTAGACCAGTTTGGATTGGTTTTCGACCGGTTTGGACCGGTTTGAAAGGTTTGGACAGGTTTTGACAAGTTTTGATCGGTTTTGATGGGTTTTGAGTTGTTTGCACCTATTTTTGACCGGTTTTGACCGGTTTGACAGGTTTGCACGGGTTTTGACCAGTTTTCACTGGTTTTAAACCGGTTTTGACCAGTTTTGATCAGTTTTGATCGGTTTTAAACCTATTTTGACTGGTTTTGAACCGGTTTTGACAGGTTTTGACCAGTTTTGATCAGTTTTGACCGGTTTTAAACCGGTGTTGACTGGTTTTGATCAGTTTTGACTTGTTTGCACTGGTTTTGGACCAGTTTCGATAGGTTTTCGACCGGTTTGGACCGGTTTGGACAGGTTTGGACAGGTTTGGACAAGTTTTGACTGGTTTTGACGGGTTTTGAGTTGTTTGCACCTATTTTGGACAGTTTTGGATAGGTTTTTGACCGGTTTGGAGACGTTTGACCTGTTTGCACAGGTTTTGACCAGTTTTTACTGGTTTTAAACCGGTTTGCGACAGGTTTTGAACTGGTTTTGACCAGTTTTGATCAGTTTTGATCGGTTTTAAACCGATGTTGACTGGTTTTGATCAGTTTTGATGGGTTTTGAGTTGTTTGCACCTATTTTGGACAGGTTCGGATAGGTTTGACAGGTTTGCACAGGTTTTGACCAGTTTTGATCAGTTTTGATCGGTTTTAAACCTGTGTTGACTGGTTTTGAACCGGTTTTGACAGGTTTTGACCAGTTTTGATCAGTTTTGACCGGTTTTAAACCGGTGTTGACTGGTTTTGATCAGTTTTGACTTGTTTGCACTGGTTTTAGACCAGTTTGGATTGGTTTTCGACCGGTTTGGACCGGTTTGGAAAGGTTTGGACAGGTTTTGACAAGTTTTGATCGGTTTTGATGGGTTTTGAGTTGTTTGCACCTATTTTTGACCGGTTTTGACCGGTTTGACAGGTTTGCACGGGTTTTGACCAGTTTTCACTGGTTTTAAACCGGTTTTGACCAGTTTTGATCAGTTTTGATCGGTTTTAAACCTATTTTGACTGGTTTTGAACCGGTTTTGACAGGTTTTGACCAGTTTTGATCAGTTTTGACCGGTTTTAAACCGGTGTTGACTGGTTTTGATCAGTTTTGACTTGTTTGCACTGGTTTTGGACCAGTTTCGATAGGTTTTCGACCGGTTTGGACCGGTTTGGACAGGTTTGGACAGGTTTGGACAAGTTTTGACTGGTTTTGACGGGTTTTGAGTTGTTTGCACCTATTTTGGACAGTTTTGGATAGGTTTTTGACCGGTTTGGAGACGTTTGACCTGTTTGCACAGGTTTTGACCAGTTTTTACTGGTTTTAAACCGGTTTGCGACAGGTTTTGAACTGGTTTTGACCAGTTTTGATCAGTTTTGATCGGTTTTAAACCGATGTTGACTGGTTTTGATCAGTTTTGATGGGTTTTGAGTTGTTTGCACCTATTTTGGACAGGTTCGGATAGGTTTGACAGGTTTGCACAGGTTTTGACCAGTTTTGATCAGTTTTGATCGGTTTTAAACCTGTGTTGACTGGTTTTGAACCGGTTTTGACAGGTTTTGACCAGTTTTGATCAGTTTTGACCGGTTTTAAACCGGTGTTGACTGGTTTTGATCAGTTTTGACTTGTTTGCACTGGTTTTGGACCAGTTTCGATAGGTTTTCGACCGGTTTGGACCGGTTTGGACAGGTTTGGACAGGTTTGGACAAGTTTTGACTGGTTTTGACTGGTTTTGAGTTGTTTGCACCTATTTTGGACAGGTTTGGATAGGTTTTTGACCGGTTTGGAGATGTTTGACCTGTTTGCACAGGTTTTGACCAGTTTTCACTGGTTTTAAACCGGTTTGCGACAGGTTTTGACCAGTTTTGATCAGTTTTGATCGGTTTTAAACCGATGTTGACTGGTTTTGATCAGTTTTGATGGGTTTTGAGTTGTTTGCACCTATTTTTGACCGGTTTGGACCGGTTTGACAGGTTTGCACAGGTTTTGACCAGTTTTGATCAGTTTTGATCGGTTTTAAAGCTGTGTTGACTGGTTTTGAACCGGTTTTGACAGGTTTTGACCAGTTTTGATCAGTTTTGACCGGTTTTAAACCGGTGTTGACTGGTTTTGATCAGTTTTGACTTGTTTGCACTGGTTGTGGACCAGTTTCGATAGGTTTTCTACTGGTTTGGACCGGTTCGGACAGGTTTGGACAGGTTTGGACAAGTTTTGACTGGTTTTGACGGGTTTTGAGTTGTTTGCACCTATTTTGGACAGGTTTGGATAGGTTTTTTTTTACCGGTTTGGAGATGTTTGACCTGTTTGCACAGGTTTTGACCAGTTTTCACTGGTTTTAATTCGGTTTGCGACAGGTTTTGACCAGTTTTGATCAGTTTTGATCGGTTTTAAACCTGTGTTGACTGGTTTTGAACCGGTTTTGACAGGTTTTGACCAGTTTTGATCAGTTTTGACCGGTTTTAAACCGGTGTTGACTGGTTTTGATCAGTTTTGACTTGTTTGCACTGGTTTTGGACCAGTTTCGATAGGTTTTCGACCGGTTTGGACCGGTTTGGACAGGTTTGGACACGTTTGGACAAGTTTTGACTGGTTTTGACGGGTTTTGAGTTGTTTGCACCTATTTTGGACAGTTTTGGATAGGTTTTTGACCGGTTTGGAGACGTTTGACCTGTTTGCACAGGTTTTGACCAGTTTTCACTGGTTTTAAACCGGTTTGCGACAGGTTTTGACCAGTTTTGATCAGTTTTGATTGGTTTTAAACCGGTGTTGACTTGTTTTGATCAGTTTTGACTTGTTTGCACTGGTTTTAGACCAATTTGGATTGGTTTTCGACCGGTTTGGACCGGTTTGAAAGGTTTGGACAGGTTTTGACAAGTTTTGATCGGTTTTGATGGGTTTTGAGTTGTTTGCACCTATTTTTGACCGGTTTTGACCGGTTTGACAGGTTTGCACGGGTTTTGACCAGTTTTCACTGGTTTTAAACCGGTTTTGACCAGTTTTGATCAGATTTTGATCGGTTTTAAACCTGTGTTGACTGGTTTTGAACCGGTTTTGACAGGTTTTGACCAGTTTTGATCAGTTTTGACCGGTTTTAAACCGGTGTTGACTGGTTTTGATCAGTTTTGACTTGTTTGCACTGGTTTTGGACCAGTTTCGATAGGTTTTCGACCGGTTTGGACCGGTTTGGACAGGTTTGGACAGGTTTGGACAAGTTTTGACTGGTTTTGACGGGTTTTGAGTTGTTTGCACCTATTTTGGACAGTTTTGGATAGGTTTTTGACCGGTTTGGAGACGTTTGACCTGTTTGCACAGGTTTTGACCAGTTTTTACTGGTTTTAAACCGGTTTGCGACAGGTTTTCAACTGGTTTTGACCAGTTTTGATCAGTTTTGATCGGTTTTAAACCGATGTTGACTGGTTTTGATCAGTTTTGATGGGTTTTGAGTTGTTTGCACCTATTTTGGACAGGTTCGGATAGGTTTGACAGGTTTGCACAGGTTTTGACCAGTTTTGATCAGTTTTGATCGGTTTTAAACCTGTGTTGACTGGTTTTGAACCGGTTTTGACAGGTTTTGACCAGTTTTGATCAGTTTTGACCGGTTTTAAACCGGTGTTGACTGGTTTTGATCAGTTTTGACTTGTTTGCACTGGTTTTGGACCAGTTTCGATAGGTTTTCGACCGGTTTGGACCGGTTTGGACAGGTTTGGACAGGTTTGGACAAGTTTTGACTGGTTTTGACGGGTTTTGAGTTGTTTGCACCTATTTTGGACAGGTTTGGATAGGTTTTTGACCGGTTTGGAGATGTTTGACCTGTTTGCACAGGTTTTGACCAGTTTTCACTGGTTTTAAACCGGTTTGCGACAGGTTTTGACCAGTTTTGATCAGTTTTGATCGGTTTTAAACCGATGTTGACTGGTTTTGATCAGTTTTGACTTGTTTGCACTGGTTTTAGACCAGTTTGGATGGGTTTTCGACCGGTTTGGACCGGTTTGAAAGGTTTGGACAGGTTTTGACAAGTTTTGATCGGTTTTGATGGGTTTTGAGTTGTTTGCACCTATTTTTGACCGGTTTTGACCGGTTTGACAGGTTTGCACGGGTTTTGACCAGTTTTCACTGGTTTTAAACCGGTTTTGACCAGTTTTGATCAGTTTTGATCGGTTTTAAACCTGTGTTGACTGGTTTTGAACCGGTTTTGACAGGTTTTGACCAGTTTTGATCAGTTTTGACCGGTTTTAAACCGGTGTTGACTGGTTTTGATCAGTTTTGACTTGTTTGCACTGGTTTTGGACCAGTTTCGATAGGTTTTCGACCGGTTTGGACCGGTTTGGACAGGTTTGGACACGTTTGGACAAGTTTTGACTGGTTTTGACGGGTTTTGAGTTGTTTGCACCTATTTTGGACAGTTTTGGATAGGTTTTTGACCGGTTTGGAGACGTTTGACCTGTTTGCACAGGTTTTGACCAGTTTTTACTGGTTTTAAACCGGTTTGCGACAGGTTTTGAACTGGTTTTGACCAGTTTTGATCAGTTTTGATCGGTTTTAAACCGATGTTGACTGGTTTTGATCAGTTTTGATGGGTTTTGAGTTGTTTGCACCTATTTTGGACAGGTTCGGATAGGTTTGACAGGTTTGCACAAGTTTTGACCAGTTTTGATCAGTTTTGATCGGTTTTAAACCTGTGTTGACTGGTTTTGAACCGGTTTTGACAGGTTTTGACCAGTTATGATCAGTTTTGACCGGTTTTAAACCGGTGTTGACTGGTTTTGATCAGTTTTGACTTGTTTGCACTGGTTTTGGACCAGTTTCGATAGGTTTTCGACCGGTTTGGACCGGTTTGGACAGGTTTGGACAGGTTTGGACAAGTTTTGACTGGTTTTGACGGGTTTTGAGTTGTTTGCACCTATTTTGGACAGTTTTGGATAGGTTTTTGACCGGTTTGGAGACGTTTGACCTGTTTGCACAGGTTTTGACCAGTTTTTACTGGTTTTAAACCGGTTTGCGACAGGTTTTGAACTGGTTTTGACCAGTTTTGATCAGTTTTGATCGGTTTTAAACCGATGTTGACTGGTTTTGATCAGTTTTGATGGGTTTTGAGTTGTTTGCACCTATTTTGGACAGGTTCGGATAGGTTTGACAGGTTTGCACAGGTTTTGACCAGTTTTGATCAGTTTTGATCGGTTTTAAACCTGTGTTGACTGGTTTTGAACCGGTTTTGACAGGTTTTGACCAGTTTTGATCAGTTTTGACCGGTTTTAAACCGGTGTTGACTGGTTTTGATCAGTTTTGACTTGTTTGCACTGGTTTTGGACCAGTTTCGATAGGTTTTCGACCGGTTTGGACCGGTTTGGACAGGTTTGGACAGGTTTGGACAAGTTTTGACTGGTTTTGACGGGTTTTGAGTTGTTTGCACCTATTTTGGACAGGTTTGGATAGGTTTTTGACCGGTTTGGAGATGTTTGACCTGTTTGCACAGGTTTTGACCAGTTTTCACTGGTTTTAAACCGGTTTGCGACAGGTTTTGACCAGTTTTGATCAGTTTTGATCGGTTTTAAACCGATGTTGTCTGGTTTTGATCAGTTTTGACTTGTTTGCACTGGTTTTAGACCAGTTTGGATTGGTTTTCGACCGGTTTGGACCGGTTTGGAAAGGTTTGGACAGGTTTGGACAAGTTTTGATCGGTTTTGATGGGTTTTGAGTTGTTTGCACCTATTTTTGACCGGTTTTGACCGGTTTGACAGGTTTGCACGGGTTTTGACCAGTTTTCACTGGTTTTAAACCGGTTTTGACCAGTTTTGATCAGTTTTGATCGGTTTTAAACCTGTGTTTACTGGTTTTGAACCGGTTTTGACAGGTTTTGACCAGTTTTGATCAGTTTTGACCGGTTTTAAACCGGTGTTGACTGGTTTTGATCAGTTTTGACTTGTTTGCACTGGTTTTGGACCAGTTTCGATAGGTTTTCGACCGGTTTGGACCGGTTTGGACAGGTTTGGACAGGTTTGGACAAGTTTTGACTGGTTTTGACGGGTTTTGAGTTGTTTGCACCTATTTTGGACAGGTTTGGATAGGTTTTTGACCGGTTTGGAGATGTTTGACCTGTTTGCACAGGTTTTGACCAGTTTTCACTGGTTTTAAACCGGTTTGCGACAGGTTTTGACCAGTTTTGATAAGTTTTGATCGGTTTTAAACCGATGTTGACTGGTTTTGATCAGTTTTGACTTGTTTGTACTGGTTTTAGACCAGTTTGGATTGGTTTTCGACCGGTTTGGACCGGTTTGGAAAGGTTTGGACAGGTTTTCACAAGTTTTGATCGGTTTTGATGGGTTTTGAGTTGTTTGCACCTATTTTTGACCGGTTTTGACCGGTTTGACTTGTTTGCACTGGTTTTGGACCAGTTTCGATAGGTTTTCGACCGGTTTGGACCGGTTTGGACAGGTTTGGACAGGTTTGGACAAGTTTTGACTGGTTTTGACGGGTTTTGAGTTGTTTGCACCTATTTTGGACAGGTTTGGATAGGTTTTTTTTTACCGGTTTGGAGATGTTTGACCTGTTTGCACAGGTTTTGACCAGTTTTCACTGGTTTTAAACCGGTTTGCGACAGGTTTTGACCAGTTTTGATCAGTTTTGACCGGTTTTAAACCGGTGTTGACTGGTTTTGATCAGTTTTGACTTGTTTGCACTGGTTTTGGACCAGTTTCGATAGGTTTTCGACCGGTTTCGACCGGTTTGGACAGGTTTGGACAGGTTTGGACAAGTTTTGACGGGTTTTGAGTTGTTTGCACCTATTTTGGACAGGTTTGGATAGGTTTTTGACCGGTTTGGAGATGTTTGACCTGTTTGCACAGGTTTTGACCAGTTTTCACTGGTTTTAAACCGGTTTGCGACAGGTTTTGACCAGTTTTGATCAGTTTTGATCGGTTTTAAACCGATGTTGTCTGGTTTTGATCAGTTTTGACTTGTTTGCACTGGTTTTAGACCAGTTTGGATTGGTTTTCGACCGGTTTGGACCGGTTTGGAAAGGTTTGGACAGGTTTGGAGAAGTTTTGATCGGTTTTGACGGGTTTTGAGTTGTTTGCACCTATTTTTGACCGGTTTTGACCGGTTTGACTTGTTTGCACTGGTTTTGGACCAGTTTCGATAGGTTTTCGACCGGTTTGGACCGGTTTGGACAGGTTTGGACAGGTTTGGACAAGTTTTGACTGGTTTTGACGGGTTTTGAGTTGTTTGCACCTATTTTGGACAGGTTTGGATAGGTTTTTTTTTACCGGTTTGGAGATGTTTGACCTGTTTGCACAGGTTTTGACCAGTTTTCACTGGTTTTAAACCGGTTTGCGACAGGTTTTGACCAGTTTTGATCAGTTTTGATCGGTTTTAAACCGGTGTTGACTGGTTTTGATCTGTTTTGACTTGTTTGCACTGGTTTCAGACCAGTTTGGATGGGTTTTCGACTGGTTTGGACCGGTTTGGAAAGGTTTGGACATGTTTTGACTAGTATTGTTCTGTTTTGACGGGTTTTGAGTTGTTTGCACCTATTTTTGACCGGTTTGGACCGGTTTGACAGGTTTGCACAGGTGTTGACCAGTTTTCACTAGTTTTAAACATGTTTGCGACAGATTTTGACCAGTTTTGATCGGTTTTAAACCTGTGTTGACTGGTTTTGAACCGGTTTTGAGTTGTTTGCACCTATTTTGGACAGTTTTGGATAGGTTTTTGACCGGTTTGGAGACGTTTGACCTGTTTGCACAGGTTTTGACCAGTTTTTACTGGTTTTAAAACGGTTTGCGACAGGTTTTGACCAGTTTTGATCAGTTTTGATCGGTTTTAAACCGGTGTTGACTGGTTTTGATCAGTTTTGACTTGTTTGCACTGGTTTTAGACCAGTTTGGATGGGTTTTCTACTGGTTTGGACCGGTTTGGAAAGGTTTGGACATGTTTTGACAAGTTTTAATCGGTTTTGATGGGTTTTGAGTTGTTTGCACCTATTTTTGACTGGTTTGGACCGGTTTGACAGGTTTGCACAGGTTTTGACCAGTTTTGATCAGTTTTGATCGGTTTTAAACCTGTGTTGACTGGTTTTGAACCGGTTTTGACAGGTTTTGACCAGTTTTGATCAGTTTTGACCGGTTTTAAACCGGTGTTGACTGGTTTTGATCAGTTTTGACTTGTTTGCACTGGTTTTGGACCAGTTTCGATAGGTTTTCGACCGGTTTGGACCGGTTTGGACAGGTTTGGACAGGTTTGGACAAGTTTTGACTGGTTTTGACGGGTTTTGAGTTGTTTGCACCTATTTTGGACAGGTTTGGATAGGTTTTTGACCGGTTTGGAGATGTTTGACCTGTTTGCACAGGTTTTGACCAGTTTTCACTGGTTTTAAACCGGTTTGCGACAGGTTTTGACCAGTTTTGATCAGTTTTGATCGGTTTTAAACCGATGTTGACTGGTTTTGATCAGTTTTGACTAGTTTGCACTGGTTTTAGACCAGTTTGGATTGGTTTTCGACCGGTTTGGACCGGTTTGGAAAGGTTTGGACAGGTTTTGACAAGTTTTGATCGGTTTTGATGGGTTTTGAGTTGTTTGCACCTATTTTTGACCGGTTTTGACCGGTTTGACAGGTTTGCACGGGTTTTGACCAGTTTTCACTGGTTTTAAACCGGTTTTGACCAGTTTTGATCAGTTTTGATCGGTTTTAAACCTATTTTGACTGGTTTTGAACCGGTTTTGACAGGTTTTGACCAGTTTTGATCAGTTTTGACCGGTTTTAAACCGATGTTGACTGGTTTTGATCAGTTTTGACTTGTTTGCACTGGTTTTGGACCAGTTTCGATAGGTTTTCGACCGGTTTGGACCGGTTTGGACAGGTTTGGACAGGTTTGGACTAGTTTTGACTGGTTTTGACGGGTTTTGAGTTGTTTGCACCTATTTTGGACAGTTTTGGATAGGTTTTTGACCGGTTTGGAGACGTTTGACCTGTTTGCACAGGTTTTGACCAGTTTTTACTGGTTTTAAACCGGTTTGCGACAGGTTTTGAACTGGTTTTGACCAGTTTTGATCAGTTTTGATCGGTTTTAAACCGATGTTGACTGGTTTTGATCAGTTTTGATGGGTTTTGAGTTGTTTGCACCTATTTTGGACAGGTTCGGATAGGTTTGACAGGTTTGCACAGGTTTTGACCAGTTTTGATCAGTTTTGATCGGTTTTAAACCTGTGTTGACTGGTTTTGAACCGGTTTTGACAGGTTTTGACCAGTTTTGATCAGTTTTGACCGGTTTTAAACCGGTGTTGACTGGTTTTGATCAGTTTTGACTTGTTTGCACTGGTTTTAGACCAGTTTGGATTGGTTTTCGACCGGTTTGGACCGGTTTGGAAAGGTTTGGACAGGTTTTGACAAGTTTTGATCGGTTTTGATGGGTTTTGAGTTGTTTGCACCTATTTTTGACCGGTTTTGACCGGTTTGACAGGTTTGCACGGGTTTTGACCAGTTTTCACTGGTTTTAAACCGGTTTTGACCAGTTTTGATCAGTTTTGATCGGTTTTAAACCTATTTTGACTGGTTTTGAACCGGTTTTGATAGGTTTTGACCAGTTTTGATCAGTTTTGACCGGTTTTAAACCGGTGTTGACTGGTTTTGATCAGTTTTGACTTGTTTGCACTGGTTTTGGACCAGTTTCGATAGGTTTTCGACCGGTTTGGACCGGTTTGGAAAGGTTTGGACAGGTTTGGACAAGTTTTGATCGGTTTTGATGGGTTTTGAGTTGTTTGCACCTATTTTTGACCGGTTTTGACCGGTTTGACAGGTTTGCACGGGTTTTGACCAGTTTTCACTGGTTTTAAACCGGTTTTGACCAGTTTTGATCAGTTTTGATCGGTTTTAAACCTATTTTGACTGGTTTTGAACCGGTTTTGACAGGTTTTGACCAGTTTTGATCAGTTTTGACCGGTTTTAAACCGGTGTTGACTGGTTTTGATCAGTTTTGACTTGTTTGCACTGGTTTTGGACCAGTTTCGATAGGTTTTCGACCGGTTTGGACCGGTTTGGACAGGTTTGGACAGGTTTGGACAAGTTTTGACTGGTTTTGACGGGTTTTGAGTTGTTTGCACCTATTTTGGACAGGTTTGGATAGGTTTTTGACCGGTTTGGAGATGTTTGACCTGTTTGCACAGGTTTTGACCAGTTTTCACTGGTTTTAAACCGGTTTGTGACAGGTTTTGACCAGTTTTGATCAGTTTTGATCGGTTTTAAACCGATGTTGACTGGTTTTGATCAGTTTTGACTTGTTTGCACTGGTTTTAGACCAGTTTGGATGGGTTTTCGACCGGTTTGGACCGGTTTGAAAGGTTTGGACAGGTTTTGACAAGTTTTCATCGGTTTTGATGGGTTTTGAGTTGTTTGCACCTATTTTTGACCGGTTTTGACCGGTTTGACAGGTTTGCACGGGTTTTGACCAGTTTTCACTGGTTTTAAACCGGTTTTGACCAGTTTTGATCAGTTTTGATCGGTTTTAAACCTGTGTTGACTGGTTTTGAACCGGTTTTGACAGGTTTTGACCAGTTTTGATCAGTTTTGACCGGTTTTAAACCGGTGTTGACTGGTTTTGATCAGTTTTGACTTGTTTGCACTGGTTTTGGACCAGTTTCGTTAGGTTTTCGACCGGTTTGGACCGGTTTGGACAGGTTTGGACAGGTTTGGACAAGTTTTGACTGGTTTTGACGGGTTTTGAGTTGTTTGCACCTATTTTGGACAGTTTTGGATAGGTTTTTGACCGGTTTGGAGACGTTTGACCTGTTTGCACAGGTTTTAAACCAGTTTTTACTGGTTTTAAACCGGTTTGCGACAGGTTTTGAACTGGTTTTGACCAGTTTTGATCAGTTTTGATCGGTTTTAAACCGATGTTGACTGGTTTTGATCAGTTTTGATGGGTTTTGAGTTGTTTGCACCTATTTTGGACAGGTTCGGATAGGTTTGACAGGTTTGCACAGGTTTTGACCAGTTTTGATCAGTTTTGATCGGTTTTAAACCTGTGTTGACTGGTTTTGAACCGGTTTTGAAAGGTTTTGACCAGTTTTGATCAGTTTTGACCGGTTTTAAACCGGTGTTGACTGGTTTTGATCAGTTTTGACTTGTTTGCACTATTTTTTGGACCAGTTTCGATAGGTTTTCGACCGGTTTGGACCGGTTTGGACAGGTTTGGACAGGTTTGGACAAGTTTTGACTGGTTTTGACGGGTTTTGAGTTGTTTGCACCTATTTTGGACAGGTTTTGACCGGTTTGACAGGTTTGCACGGGTTTTGACCAGTTTTCACTGGTTTTAAACCGGTTTTGACCAGTTTTGATCAGTTTTGATCGGTTTTAAACCTGTGTTGACTGGTTTTGAACCGGTTTTGACAGGTTTTGACCAGTTTTGATCAGTTTTGACCGGTTTTAAACCGGTGTTGACTGGTTTTGATCAGTTTTGACTTGTTTGCACTGGTTTTGGACCAGTTTCGATAGGTTTTCGACCGGTTTCGACCGGTTTGGACAGGTTTGGACAGGTTTGGACAAGTTTTGACGGGTTTTGAGTTGTTTGCACCTATTTTGGACAGGTTTGGATAGGTTTTTGACCGGTTTGGAGATGTTTGACCTGTTTGCACAGGTTTTGACCAGTTTTCACTGGTTTTAAACCGGTTTGCGACAGGTTTTGACCAGTTTTGATCAGTTTTGATCGGTTTTAAACCGATGTTGTCTGGTTTTGATCAGTTTTGACTTGTTTGCACTGGTTTTAGACCAGTTTGGATTGGTTTTCGACCGGTTTGGACCGGTTTGGAAAGGTTTGGACAGGTTTGGACAAGTTTTGATCGGTTTTGATGGGTTTTGAGTTGTTTGCACCTATTTTTGACCGGTTTTGACCGGTTTGACAGGTTTGCACGGGTTTTGACCAGTTTTCACTGGTTTTAAACCGGTTTTGACCAGTTTTGATCAGTTTTGATCGGTTTTAAACCTGTGTTGACTGGTTTTGAACCGGTTTTGACAGGTTTTGACCAGTTTTGATCAGTTTTGACCGGTTTTAAACCGGTGTTGACTGGTTTTGATCAGTTTTGACTTGTTTGCACTGGTTTTGGACCAGTTTCGATAGGTTTTCGACCGGTTTGGACCGGTTTGGACAGGTTTGGACAGGTTTGGACAAGTTTTGACTGGTTTTGACGGGTTTTGAGTTGTTTGCACCTATTTTGGACAGGTTTGGATAGGTTTTTGACCGGTTTGGAGATGTTTGACCTGTTTGCACAGGTTTTGACCAGTTTTCACTGGTTTTAAACCGGTTTGCGACAGGTTTTGACCAGTTTTGATAAGTTTTGATCGGTTTTAAACCGATGTTGACTGGTTTTGATCAGTTTTGACTTGTTTGTACTGGTTTTAGACCAGTTTGGATTGGTTTTCGACCGGTTTGGACCGGTTTGGAAAGGTTTGGACAGGTTTTGACAAGTTTTGATCGGTTTTGATGGGTTTTGAGTTGTTTGCACCTATTTTTGACCGGTTTTGACCGGTTTGACTTGTTTGCACTGGTTTTGGACCAGTTTCGATAGGTTTTCGACCGGTTTGGACCGGTTTGGACAGGTTTGGACAGGTTTGGACAAGTTTTGACTGGTTTTGACGGGTTTTGAGTTGTTTGCACCTATTTTGGACAGGTTTGGATAGGTTTTTTTTTACCGGTTTGGAGATGTTTGACCTGTTTGCACAGGTTTTGACCAGTTTTCACTGGTTTTAAACCGGTTTGCGACAGGTTTTGACCAGTTTTGATCAGTTTTGACCGGTTTTAAACCGGTGTTGACTGGTTTTGATCAGTTTTGACTTGTTTGCACTGGTTTTGGACCAGTTTCGATAGGTTTTCGACCGGTTTCGACCGGTTTGGACAGGTTTGGACAGGTTTGGACAAGTTTTGACGGGTTTTGAGTTGTTTGCACCTATTTTGGACAGGTTTGGATAGGTTTTTGACCGGTTTGGAGATGTTTGACCTGTTTGCACAGGTTTTGACCAGTTTTCACTGGTTTTAAACCGGTTTGCGACAGGTTTTGACCAGTTTTGATCAGTTTTGATCGGTTTTAAACCGATGTTGTCTGGTTTTGATCAGTTTTGACTTGTTTGCACTGGTTTTAGACCAGTTTGGATTGGTTTTCGACCGGTTTGGACCGGTTTGGAAAGGTTTGGACAGGTTTGGACAAGTTTTGATCGGTTTTGATGGGTTTTGAGTTGTTTGCACCTATTTTTGACCGGTTTTGACCGGTTTGACAGGTTTGCACGGGTTTTGACCAGTTTTCACTGGTTTTAAACCGGTTTTGACCAGTTTTGATCAGTTTTGATCGGTTTTAAACCTGTGTTGACTGGTTTTGAACCGGTTTTGACAGGTTTTGACCAGTTTTGATCAGTTTTGACCGGTTTTAAACCGGTGTTGACTGGTTTTGATCAGTTTTGACTTGTTTGCACTGGTTTTGGACCAGTTTCGATAGGTTTTCGACCGGTTTGGACCGGTTTGGACAGGTTTGGACAGGTTTGGACAAGTTTTGACTGGTTTTGACGGGTTTTGAGTTGTTTGCACCTATTTTGGACAGGTTTGGATAGGTTTTTGACCGGTTTGGAGATGTTTGACCTGTTTGCACAGGTTTTGACCAGTTTTCACTGGTTTTAAACCGGTTTGCGACAGGTTTTGACCAGTTTTGATAAGTTTTGATCGGTTTTAAACCGATGTTGACTGGTTTTGATCAGTTTTGACTTGTTTGTACTGGTTTTAGACCAGTTTGGATTGGTTTTCGACCGGTTTGGACCGGTTTGGAAAGGTTTGGACAGGTTTTGACAAGTTTTGATCGGTTTTGATGGGTTTTGAGTTGTTTGCACCTATTTTTGACCGGTTTTGACCGGTTTGACTTGTTTGCACTGGTTTTGGACCAGTTTCGATAGGTTTTCGACCGGTTTGGACCGGTTTGGACAGGTTTGGACAGGTTTGGACAAGTTTTGACTGGTTTTGACGGGTTTTGAGTTGTTTGCACCTATTTTGGACAGGTTTGGATAGGTTTTTTTTTACCGGTTTGGAGATGTTTGACCTGTTTGCACAGGTTTTGACCAGTTTTCACTGGTTTTAAACCGGTTTGCGACAAGTTTTGACCAGTTTTGATCAGTTTTGATCGGTTTTAAACCGGTGTTGACTGGTTTTGATCTGTTTTGACTTGTTTGCACTGGTTTCAGACCAGTTTGGATGGGTTTTCGACTGGTTTGGACCGGTTTGGAAAGGTTTGGACATGTTTTGACTAGTATTGTTCTGTTTTGACGGGTTTTGAGTTGTTTGCACCTATTTTTGACCGGTTTGGACCGGTTTGACAGGTTTGCACAGGTGTTGACCAGTTTTCACTAGTTTTAAACCTGTTTGCGACAGATTTTGACCAGTTTTGATCGGTTTTAAACCTGTGTTGACTGGTTTTGAACCGGTTTTGAGTTGTTTGCACCTATTTTGGACAGTTTTGGATAGGTTTTTGACCGGTTTGGAGACGTTTGACCTGTTTGCACAGGTTTTGACCAGTTTTCACTGGTTTTAAAACGGTTTGCGACAGGTTTTGACCAGTTTTGATCAGTTTTGATCGGTTTTAAACCGGTGTTGACTGGTTTTGATCAGTTTTGACTTGTTTGCACTGGTTTTAGACCAGTTTGGATGGGTTTTCTACTGGTTTGGACCGGTTTGGAAAGGTTTGGACATGTTTTGACAAGTTTTAATCGGTTTTGATGGGTTTTGAGTTGTTTGCACCTATTTTTGATTGGTTTGGACCGGTTTGACAGGTTTGCACAGGTTTTGACCAGTTTTGATCAGTTTTGATCGGTTTTAAACCTGTGTTGACTGGTTTTGAACCGGTTTTGACAGGTTTTGACCAGTTTTGATCAGTTTTGACCGGTTTTAAACCGGTGTTGACTGGTTTTGATCAGTTTTGACTTGTTTGCACTGGTTTTGGACCAGTTTCGATAGGTTTTCGACCGGTTTCGACCGGTTTGGACAGGTTTGGACAGGTTTGGACAAGTTTTGACGGGTTTTGAGTTGTTTGCACCTATTTTGGACAGGTTTGGATAGGTTTTTGACCGGTTTGGAGATGTTTGACCTGTTTGCACAGGTTTTGACCAGTTTTCACTGGTTTTAAACCGGTTTGCGACAGGTTTTGACCAGTTTTGATCAGTTTTGATCGGTTTTAAACCGATGTTGTCTGGTTTTGATCAGTTTTGACTTGTTTGCACTGGTTTTAGACCAGTTTGGATTGGTTTTCGACCGGTTTGGACCGGTTTGGAAAGGTTTGGACAGGTTTTGACAAGTTTTGATCGGTTTTGATGGGTTTTGAGTTGTTTGCACCTATTTTTGACCGGTTTTGACCGGTTTGACAGGTTTGCACGGGTTTTGACCAGTTTTCACTGGTTTTAAACCGGTTTTGACCAGTTTTGATCAGTTTTGATCGGTTTTAAACCTATTTTGACTGGTTTTGAACCGGTTTTGACAGGTTTTGACCAGTTTTGATCAGTTTTGACCGGTTTTAAACCGATGTTGACTGGTTTTGATCAGTTTTGACTTGTTTGCACTGGTTTTGGACCAGTTTCGATAGGTTTTCGACCGGTTTGGACCGGTTTGGACAGGTTTGGACAGGTTTGGACAAGTTTTGACTGGTTTTGACGGGTTTTGAGTTGTTTGCACCTATTTTGGACAGGTTTGGATAGGTTTTTGACCGGTTTGGAGATGTTTGACCTGTTTGCACAGGTTTTGACCAGTTTTCACTGGTTTTAAACCGGTTTGCAACAGGTTTTGACCAGTTTTGATCAGTTTTGATCGGTTTTAAACCGATGTTGACTGGTTTTGATCAGTTTTGACTTGTTTGCACTGGTTTTAGACCAGTTTGGATTGGTTTTCGACCGGTTTGGACCGGTTTGAAAGGTTTGGACAGGTTTTGACAAGTTTTGATCGGTTTTGATGGGTTTTGAGTTGTTTGCACCTATTTTTGACCGGTTTTGACCGGTTTGACAGGTTTGCACGGGTTTTGACCAGTTTTCACTGGTTTTAAACCGGTTTTGACCAGTTTTGATCAGTTTTGATCGGTTTTAAACCTATTTTGACTGGTTTTGAACCGGTTTTGACAGGTTTTGACCAGTTTTGATCAGTTTTGACCGGTTTTAAACCGGTGTTGACTGGTTTTGATCAGTTTTGACTTGTTTGCACTGGTTTTGGACCAGTTTCGATAGGTTTTCGACCGGTTTGGACCGGTTTGGACAGGTTTGGACAGGTTTGGACAAGTTTTGACTGGTTTTGACGGGTTTTGAGTTGTTTGCACCTATTTTGGACAGTTTTGGATAGGTTTTTGACCGGTTTGGAGACGTTTGACCTGTTTGCACAGGTTTTGACCAGTTTTTACTGGTTTTAAACCGGTTTGCGACAGGTTTTGAACTGGTTTTGACCAGTTTTGATCAGTTTTGATCGGTTTTAAACCGATGTTGACTGGTTTTGATCAGTTTTGATGGGTTTTGAGTTGTTTGCACCTATTTTGGACAGGTTCGGATAGGTTTGACAGGTTTGCACAGGTTTTGACCAGTTTTGATCAGTTTTGATCGGTTTTAAACCTGTGTTGACTGGTTTTGAACCGGTTTTGACAGGTTTTGACCAGTTTTGATCAGTTTTGACCGGTTTTAAACCGGTGTTGACTGGTTTTGATCAGTTTTGACTTGTTTGCACTGGTTTTGGACCAGTTTCGATAGGTTTTCGACCGGTTTGGACCGGTTTGGACAGGTTTGGACAGGTTTGGACAAGTTTTGACTGGTTTTGACGGGTTTTGAGTTGTTTGCACCTATTTTGGACAGGTTTGGATAGGTTTTTGACCGGTTTGGAGATGTTTGACCTGTTTGCACAGGTTTTGACCAGTTTTCACTGGTTTTAAACCGGTTTGCGACAGGTTTTGACCAGTTTTGATCAGTTTTGATCGGTTTTAAACCGATGTTGACTGGTTTTGATCAGTTTTGACTTGTTTGCACTGGTTTTAGACCAGTTTGGATTGGTTTTCGACCGGTTTGGACCGGTTTGGAAAGGTTTGGACAGGTTTTGACAAGTTTTGATCGGTTTTGATGGGTTTTGAGTTGTTTGCACCTATTTTTGACCGGTTTTGACCGGTTTGACAGGTTTGCACGGGTTTTGACCAGTTTTCACTGGTTTTAAACCGGTTTTGACCAGTTTTGATCAGTTTTGATCGGTTTTAAACCTATTTTGACTGGTTTTGAACCGGTTTTGACAGGTTTTGACCAGTTTTGATCAGTTTTGACCGGTTTTAAACCGATGTTGACTGGTTTTGATCAGTTTTGACTTGTTTGCACTGGTTTTGGACCAGTTTCGATAGGTTTTCGACCGGTTTGGACCGGTTTGGACAGGTTTGGACAGGTTTGGACAAGTTTTGACTGGTTTTGACGGGTTTTGAGTTGTTTGCACCTATTTTGGACAGGTTTGGATAGGTTTTTGACCGGTTTGGAGATGTTTGACCTGTTTGCACAGGTTTTGACCAGTTTTCACTGGTTTTAAACCGGTTTGCAACAGGTTTTGACCAGTTTTGATCAGTTTTGATCGGTTTTAAACCGATGTTGACTGGTTTTGATCAGTTTTGACTTGTTTGCACTGGTTTTAGACCAGTTTGGATTGGTTTTCGACCGGTTTGGACCGGTTTGAAAGGTTTGGACAGGTTTTGACAAGTTTTGATCGGTTTTGATGGGTTTTGAGTTGTTTGCACCTATTTTTGACCGGTTTTGACCGGTTTGACAGGTTTGCACGGGTTTTGACCAGTTTTCACTGGTTTTAAACCGGTTTTGACCAGTTTTGATCAGTTTTGATCGGTTTTAAACCTATTTTGACTGGTTTTGAACCGGTTTTGACAGGTTTTGACCAGTTTTGATCAGTTTTGACCGGTTTTAAACCGGTGTTGACTGGTTTTGATCAGTTTTGACTTGTTTGCACTGGTTTTGGACCAGTTTCGATAGGTTTTCGACCGGTTTGGACCGGTTTGGACAGGTTTGGACAGGTTTGGACAAGTTTTGACTGGTTTTGACGGGTTTTGAGTTGTTTGCACCTATTTTGGACAGTTTTGGATAGGTTTTTGACCGGTTTGGAGACGTTTGACCTGTTTGCACAGGTTTTGACCAGTTTTTACTGGTTTTAAACCGGTTTGCGACAGGTTTTGAACTGGTTTTGACCAGTTTTGATCAGTTTTGATCGGTTTTAAACCGATGTTGACTGGTTTTGATCAGTTTTGATGGGTTTTGAGTTGTTTGCACCTATTTTGGACAGGTTCGGATAGGTTTGACAGGTTTGCACAGGTTTTGACCAGTTTTGATCAGTTTTGATCGGTTTTAAACCTGTGTTGACTGGTTTTGAACCGGTTTTGACAGGTTTTGACCAGTTTTGATCAGTTTTGACCGGTTTTAAACCGGTGTTGACTGGTTTTGATCAGTTTTGACTTGTTTGCACTGTTTTTAGACCAGTTTGGATTGGTTTTCGACCGGTTTGGACCGGTTTGGAAAGGTTTGGACAGGTTTTGACAAGTTTTGATCGGTTTTGATGGGTTTTGAGTTGTTTGCACCTATTTTGGACAGTTTTGGATAGGTTTTTGACCGGTTTGGAGACGTTTGACCTGTTTGCACAGGTTTTGACCAGTTTTTACTGGTTTTAAACCGGTTTGCGACAGGTTTTGAACTGGTTTTGACCAGTTTTGATCAGTTTTGATCGGTTTTAAACCGATGTTGACTGGTTTTGATCAGTTTTGATGGGTTTTGAGTTGTTTGCACCTATTTTGGACAGGTTCGGATAGGTTTGACAGGTTTGCACAGGTTTTGACCAGTTTTGATCAGTTTTGATCGGTTTTAAACCTGTGTTGACTGGTTTTGAACCGGTTTTGACAGGTTTTGACCAGTTTTGATCAGTTTTGACCGGTTTTAAACCGGTGTTGACTGGTTTTGATCAGTTTTGACTTGTTTGCACTGGTTTTGGACCAGTTTCGATAGGTTTTCGACCGGTTTGGACCGGTTTGGACAGGTTTGGACAGGTTTGGACAAGTTTTGACTGGTTTTGACTGGTTTTGAGTTGTTTGCACCTATTTTGGACAGGTTTGGATAGGTTTTTGACCGGTTTGGAGATGTTTGACCTGTTTGCACAGGTTTTGACCAGTTTTCACTGGTTTTAAACCGGTTTGCGACAGGTTTTGACCAGTTTTGATCAGTTTTGATCGGTTTTAAACCGATGTTGACTGGTTTTGATCAGTTTTGATGGGTTTTGAGTTGTTTGCACCTATTTTTGACCGGTTTGGACCGGTTTGACAGGTTTGCACAGGTTTTGACCAGTTTTGATCAGTTTTGATCGGTTTTAAAGCTGTGTTGACTGGTTTTGAACCGGTTTTGACAGGTTTTGACCAGTTTTGATCAGTTTTGACCGGTTTTAAACCGGTGTTGACTGGTTTTGATCAGTTTTGACTTGTTTGCACTGGTTGTGGACCAGTTTCGATAGGTTTTCGACCGGTCTGGTTGTGGACCAGTTTCGATAGGTTTTCGACCGGTTTGGACCGGTTCGGACAGGTTTGGACAGGTTTGGACAAGTTTTGACTGGTTTTGACGGGTTTTGAGTTGTTTGCACCTATTTTGGACAGGTTTGGATAGGTTTTTTTTTACCGGTTTGGAGATGTTTGACCTGTTTGCACAGGTTTTGACCAGTTTTCACTGGTTTTAATTCGGTTTGCGACAGGTTTTGACCAGTTTTGATCAGTTTTGATCGGTTTTAAACCGGTGTTGACTGGTTTTGATCTGTTTTGACTTGTTTGCACTGGTTTCAGACCAGTTTGGATGGGTTTTCGACTGGTTTGGACCGGTTTGGAAAGGTTTTGACATGTTTTGACTAGTATTGTTCGGTTTTGACGGGTTTTGAGTTGTTTGCACCTATTTTTGACCGGTTTTGACCGGTTTGAGAGGTTTGCACGGGTTTTGACCAGTTTTCACTGGTTTTAAACCGGTTTTGACCAGTTTTGATCAGTTTTGATCGGTTTTAAACCTGTGTTGACTGGTTTTGAACCGGTTTTGACAGGTTTTGACCAGTTTTGATCAGTTTTGACCGGTTTTAAACCGGTGTTGACTGGTTTTGATCAGTTTTGACTTGTTTGCACTGGTTTTGGACCAGTTTCGATAGGTTTTCGACCGGTTAGGACCGGTTTGGACAGGTTTGGACAGGTTTGGACAAGTTTTGACTGGTTTTGACGGGTTTTGAGTTGTTTGCACCTATTTTGGACAGGTTTGGATAGGTTTTTTACCGGTTTGGAGATGTTTGACCTGTTTGCACAGGTTTTGACCAGTTTTCACTGGTTTTAATTCGGTTTGCGACAGGTTTTGACCAGTTTTGATCAGTTTTGATCGGTTTTAAACCGGTGTTGACTGGTTTTGATCTGTTTTGACTTGTTTGCACTGGTTTCAGACCAGTTTGGATGGGTTTTCGACTGGTTTAGACCGGTTTGGAAAGGTTTTGACATGTTTTGACTAGTATTGTTCGGTTTTGACGGGTTTTGAGTTGTTTGCACCTATTTTTGACCGGTTTTGACCGGTTTGAGAGGTTTGCACGGGTTTTGACCAGTTTTCACTGGTTTTAAACCGGTTTTGACCAGTTTTGATCAGTTTTGATCGGTTTTAAACCTGTGTTGACTGGCTTTGAACCGGTTTTGACAGGTTTTGACCAGTTTTGATCAGTTTTGACCGGTTTTAAACCGGTGTTGACTGGTTTTGATCAGTTTTGACTTGTTTGCACTGGTTTTGGACCAGTTTCGATAGGTTTTCGACCGGTTTGGACCGGTTTGGACAGGTTTGGACAGGTTTGGACAAGTTTTGACTGGTTTTGACGGGTTTTGAGTTGTTTGCACCTATTTTGGACAGGTTTGGATAGGTTTTTGACCGGTTTGGAGATGTTTGACCTGTTTGCACAGGTTTTGACCAGTTTTCACTGGTTTTAAACCGGTTTGCGACAGGTTTTGACCAGTTTTGATCAGTTTTGATCGGTTTTAAACCGATGTTGACTGGTTTTGATCAGTTTTGACTTGTTTGCACTGGTTTTAGACCAGTTTGGATTGGTTTTCGACCGGTTTGGACCGGTTTGGAAAGGTTTGGACAGGTTTTGACAAGTTTTGATCGGTTTTGATGGGTTTTGAGTTGTTTGCACCTATTTTTGACCGGTTTTGACCGGTTTGACAGGTTTGCACGGGTTTTGACCAGTTTTCACTGGTTTTAAACCGGTTTTGACCAGTTTTGATCAGTTTTGATCGGTTTTAAACCTATTTTGACTGGTTTTGAACCGGTTTTGACAGGTTTTGACCAGTTTTGATCGGTTTTGACCGGTTTTAAACCGATGTTGACTGGTTTTGATCAGTTTTGACTTGTTTGCACTGGTTTTGGACCAGTTTCGATAGGTTTTCGACCGGTTTGGACCGGTTTGGACAGGTTTGGACAGGTTTGGACAAGTTTTGACTGGTTTTGACGGGTTTTGAGTTGTTTGCACCTATTTTGGACAGGTTTGGATAGGTTTTTGACCGGTTTGGAGATGTTTGACCTGTTTGCACAGGTTTTGACCAGTTTTCACTGGTTTTAAACCGGTTTGCAACAGGTTTTGACCAGTTTTGATCAGTTTTGATCGGTTTTAAACCGATGTTGACTGGTTTTGATCAGTTTTGACTTGTTTGCACTGGTTTTAGACCAGTTTGGATGGGTTTTCGACCGGTTTGGACCGGTTTGAAAGGTTTGGACAGGTTTTGACAAGTTTTGATCGGTTTTGATGGGTTTTGAGTTGTTTGCACCTATTTTTGACCGGTTTGGACCGGTTTGACAGGTTTGCACGGGTTTTGACCAGTTTTCACTGGTTTTAAACCGGTTTTCACCAGTTTTGATCAGTTTTGATCGTTTTTAAACCTGTGTTGACTGGTTTTGAACCGGTTTTGACAGGTTTTGACCAGTTTTGATCAGTTTTGACCGGTTTTAAACCGGTGTTGACTGGTTTTGATCAGTTTTGACTTGTTTGCACTGGTTTTGGACCAGTTTCGATAGGTTTTCGACCGGTTTGGACCGGTTTGGACAGGTTTGGACACGTTTGGACAAGTTTTGACTGGTTTTGACGGGTTTTGAGTTGTTTGCACCTATTTTGGACAGTTTTGGATAGGTTTTTGACCGGTTTGGAGACGTTTGACCTGTTTGCACAGGTTTTGACCAGTTTTTACTGGTTTTAAACCGGTTTGCGACAGGTTTTGAACTGGTTTTGACCAGTTTTGATCAGTTTTGATCGGTTTTAAACCGATGTTGACTGGTTTTGATCAGTTTTGATGGGTTTTGAGTTGTTTGCACCTATTTTGGACAGGTTCCGATAGGTTTTTGACCGGTTTGGAGATGTTTGACCTGTTTGCACAGGTTTTGACCAGTTTTCACTGGTTTTAAACCGGTTTGCGACAGGTTTTGACCAGTTTTGATCAGTTTTGATCGGTTTTAAACCGATGTTGACTGGTTTTGATCAGTTTTGACTTGTTTGCACTGGTTTTAGACCAGTTTGGATTGGTTTTCGACCGGTTTGGACCGGTTTGGAAAGGTTTGGACAGGTTTTGACAAGTTTTGATCGGTTTTGATGGGTTTTGAGTTGTTTGCACCTATTTTTGACCGGTTTTGACCGGTTTGACAGGTTTGCACGGGTTTTGACCAGTTTTCACTGGTTTTAAACCGGTTTTGACCAGTTTTGATCAGTTTTGATCGGTTTTAAACCTATTTTGACTGGTTTTGAACCGGTTTTGACAGGTTTTGACCAGTTTTGATCAGTTTTGACCGGTTTTAAACCGATGTTGACTGGTTTTGATCAGTTTTGACTTGTTTGCACTGGTTTTGGACCAGTTTCGATAGGTTTTCGACCGGTTTGGACCGGTTTGGACAGGTTTGGACAGGTTTGGACAAGTTTTGACTGGTTTTGACGGGTTTTGAGTTGTTTGCACCTATTTTGGACAGGTTTGGATAGGTTTTTGACCGGTTTGGAGATGTTTGACCTGTTTGCACAGGTTTTGACCAGTTTTCACTGGTTTTAATTTGATCGGTTTTAAACCGATGTTGACTGGTTTTGATCAGTTTTGACTTGTTTGCACTGGTTTTAGACCAGTTTGGATTGGTTTTCGACCGGTTTGGACCGGTTTGAAAGGTTTGGACAGGTTTTGACAAGTTTTGATCGGTTTTGATGGGTTTTGAGTTGTTTGCACCTATTTTTGACCGGTTTTGACCGGTTTGACAGGTTTGCACGGGTTTTGACCAGTTTTCACTGGTTTTAAACCGGTTTTGACCAGTTTTGATCAGTTTTGATCGGTTTTAAACCTGTGTTGACTGGTTTTGAACCGGTTTTGACAGGTTTTGACCAGTTTTGATCAGTTTTGACCGGTTTTAAACCAGTGTTGACTGGTTTTGATCAGTTTTGACTTGTTTGCACTGGTTTTGGACCAGTTTCGATAGGTTTTCGACCGGTTTGGACCGGTTTGGACAGGTTTGGACAGGTTTGGACAAGTTTTGACTGGTTTTGACGGGTTTTGAGTTGTTTGCACCTATTTTGGACAGTTTTGGATAGGTTTTTGACCGGTTTGGAGACGTTTGACCTGTTTGCACAGGTTTTGACCAGTTTTTACTGGTTTTAAACCGGTTTGCGACAGGTTTTGAACTGGTTTTGACCAGTTTTGATCAGTTTTGATCGGTTTTAAACCGATGTTGACTGGTTTTGATCAGTTTTGATGGGTTTTGAGTTGTTTGCACCTATTTTGGACAGGTTCGGATAGGTTTGACAGGTTTGCACAGGTTTTGACCAGTTTTGATCAGTTTTGATCGGTTTTAAACCTGTGTTGACTGGTTTTGAACCGGTTTTGACAGGTTTTGACCAGTTTTGATCAGTTTTGACCGGTTTTAAACCGGTGTTGACTGGTTTTGATCAGTTTTGACTTGTTTGCACTGGTTTTGGACCAGTTTCGATAGGTTTTCGACCGGTTTGGAGATGTTTGACCTGTTTGCACAGGTTTTGACCAGTTTTCACTGGTTTTAAACCGGTTTGCGACAGGTTTTGACCAGTTTTGATCAGTTTTGATCGGTTTTAAACCGATGTTGACTGGTTTTGATCAGTTTTGACTTGTTTGCACTGGTTTTAGACCAGTTTGGATTGGTTTTCGACCGGTTTGGACCGGTTTGGAAAGGTTTGGACAGGTTTTGACAAGTTTTGATCGGTTTTGATGGGTTTTGAGTTGTTTGCACCTATTTTTGACCGGTTTTGACCGGTTTGACAGGTTTGCACGGGTTTTGACCAGTTTTCACTGGTTTTAAACCGGTTTTGACCAGTTTTGATCAGTTTTGATCGGTTTTAAACCTATTTTGACTGGTTTTGAACCGGTTTTGACAGGTTTTGACCAGTTTTGATCGGTTTTGACCGGTTTTAAACCGATGTTGACTGGTTTTGATCAGTTTTGACTTGTTTGCACTGGTTTTGGACCAGTTTCGATAGGTTTTAGACCGGGTTGGACCGGTTTGGACAGGTTTGGACAGGTTTGGACAAGTTTGGACTGGTTTTGACGGGTTTTGAGTTGTTTGCACCTATTTTGGACAGGTTTGGATAGGTTTTTGACCGGTTTGGAGATGTTTGACCTGTTTGCACAGGTTTTGACCAGTTTTCACTGGTTTTAAACCGGTTTGCAACAGGTTTTGACCAGTTTTGATCAGTTTTGATCGGTTTTAAACCGATGTTGACTGGTTTTGATCAGTTTTGACTTGTTTGCACTGGTTTTAGACCAGTTTGGATGGGTTTTCGACCGGTTTGGACCGGTTTGAAAGGTTTGGACAGGTTTTGACAAGTTTTGATCGGTTTTGATGGGTTTTGAGTTGTTTGCACCTATTTTTGACCGGTTTGGACCGGTTTGACAGGTTTGCACGGGTTTTGACCAGTTTTCACTGGTTTTAAACCGGTTTTCACCAGTTTTGATCAGTTTTGATCGTTTTTAAACCTGTGTTGACTGGTTTTGAACCGGTTTTGACAGGTTTTGACCAGTTTTGATCAGTTTTGACCGGTTTTAAACCGGTGTTGACTGGTTTTGATCAGTTTTGACTTGTTTGCACTGGTTTTGGACCAGTTTCGATAGGTTTTCGACCGGTTTGGACCGGTTTGGACAGGTTTGGACAGGTTTGGACAAGTTTTGACTGGTTTTGACGGGTTTTGAGTTGTTTGCACCTATTTTGGACAGTTTTGGATAGGTTTTTGACCGGTTTGGAGACGTTTGACCTGTTTGCACAGGTTTTGACCAGTTTTTACTGGTTTTAAACCGGTTTGCGACAGGTTTTGAACTGGTTTTGACCAGTTTTGATCAGGTTTGATCGGTTTTAAACCGATGTTGACTGGTTTTGATCAGTTTTGATGGGTTTTGAGTTGTTTGCACCTATTTTGGACAGGTTCGGATAGGTTTGACAGGTTTGCACAGGTTTTGACCAGTTTTGATCAGTTTTGATCGGTTTTAAACCTGTGTTGACTGGTTTTGAACCGGTTTTGACAGGTTTTGACCAGTTTTGATCAGTTTTGACCGGTTTTAAACCGGTGTTGACTGGTTTTGATCAGTTTTGACTTGTTTGCACTGGTTTTAGACCAGTTTGGATTGGTTTTCGACCGGTTTGGACCGGTTTGGAAAGGTTTGGACAGGTTTTGACAAGTTTTGATCGGTTTTGATGGGTTTTGAGTTGTTTGCACCTATTTTTGACCGGTTTTGACCGGTTTGACAGGTTTGCACGGGTTTTGACCAGTTTTCACTGGTTTTAAACCGGTTTTGACCAGTTTTGATCAGTTTTGATCGGTTTTAAACCTATTTTGACTGGTTTTGAACCGGTTTTGACAGGTTTTGACCAGTTTTGATCAGTTTTGACCGGTTTTAAACCGGTGTTGACTGGTTTTGATCAGTTTTGACTTGTTTGCACTGGTTTTGGACCAGTTTCGATAGGTTTTCGACCGGTTTGGACCGGTTTGGAAAGGTTTGGACAGGTTTTGACAAGTTTTGATCGGTTTTGATGGGTTTTGAGTTGTTTGCACCTATTTTTGACCGGTTTTGACCGGTTTGACAGGTTTGCACGGGTTTTGACCAGTTTTCACTGGTTTTAAACCGGTTTTGACCAGTTTTGATCAGTTTTGATCGGTTTTAAACCTATTTTGACTGGTTTTGAACCGGTTTTGACAGGTTTTGACCAGTTTTGATCAGTTTTGACCGGTTTTAAACCGGTGTTGACTGGTTTTGATCAGTTTTGACTTGTTTGCACTGGTTTTGGACCAGTTTCGATAGGTTTTCGACCGGTTTGGACCGGTTTGGACAGGTTTGGACAGGTTTGGACAAGTTTTGACTGGTTTTGATGGGTTTTGAGTTGTTTGCACCTATTTTGGACAGGTTTGGATAGGTTTTTGACCGGTTTGGAGATGTTTGACCTGTTTGCACAGGTTTTGACCAGTTTTCACTGGTTTTAAACCGGTTTGCAACAGGTTTTGACCAGTTTTGATCAGTTTTGATCGGTTTTAAACCGATGTTGACTGGTTTTGATCAGTTTTGACTTGTTTGCACTGGTTTTAGACCAGTTTGGATTGGTTTTCGACCGGTTTGGACCGGTTTGAAAGGTTTGGACAGGTTTTGACAAGTTTTGATCGGTTTTGATGGGTTTTGAGTTGTTTGCACCTATTTTTGACCGGTTTTGACCGGTTTGACAGGTTTGCACGGGTTTTGACCAGTTTTCACTGGTTTTAAACCGGTTTTGACCAGTTTTGATCAGTTTTGATCGGTTTTAAACCTGTGTTGACTGGTTTTGAACCGGTTTTGACAGGTTTTGACCAGTTTTGATCAGTTTTGACCGGTTTTAAACCAGTGTTGACTGGTTTTGATCAGTTTTGACTTGTTTGCACTGGTTTTGGACCAGTTTCGATAGGTTTTCGACCGGTTTGGACCGGTTTGGACAGGTTTGGACAGGTTTGGACAAGTTTTGACTGGTTTTGACGGGTTTTGAGTTGTTTGCACCTATTTTGGACAGTTTTGGATAGGTTTTTGACCGGTTTGGAGACGTTTGACCTGTTTGCACAGGTTTTGACCAGTTTTTACTGGTTTTAAACCGGTTTGCGACAGGTTTTGAACTGGTTTTGACCAGTTTTGATCAGTTTTGATCGGTTTTAAACCGATGTTGACTGGTTTTGATCAGTTTTGATGGGTTTTGAGTTGTTTGCACCTATTTTGGACAGGTTCGGATAGGTTTGACAGGTTTGCACAGGTTTTGACCAGTTTTGATCAGTTTTGATCGGTTTTAAACCTGTGTTGACTGGTTTTGAACCGGTTTTGACAGGTTTTGACCAGTTTTGATCAGTTTTGACCGGTTTTAAACCGGTGTTGACTGGTTTTGATCAGTTTTGACTTGTTTGCACTGGTTTTAGACCAGTTTGGATTGGTTTTCGACCGGTTTGGACCGGTTTGGAAAGGTTTGGACAGGTTTTGACAAGTTTTGATCGGTTTTGATGGGTTTTGAGTTGTTTGCACCTATTTTTGACCGGTTTTGACCGGTTTGACAGGTTTGCACGGGTTTTGACCAGTTTTCACTGGTTTTAAACCGGTTTTGACCAGTTTTGATCAGTTTTGATCGGTTTTAAACCTATTTTGACTGGTTTTGAACCGGTTTTGACAGGTTTTGACCAGTTTTGATCAGTTTTGACCGGTTTTAAACCGGTGTTGACTGGTTTTGATCAGTTTTGACTTGTTTGCACTGGTTTTGGACCAGTTTCGATAGGTTTTCGACCGGTTTGGACCGGTTTGGACAGGTTTGGACAGGTTTGGACAAGTTTTGACTGGTTTTGACGGGTTTTGAGTTGTTTGCACCTATTTTGGACAGTTTTGGATAGGTTTTTGACCGGTTTGGAGACGTTTGACCTGTTTGCACAGGTTTTGACCAGTTTTTACTGGTTTTAAACCGGTTTGCGACAGGTTTTGAACTGGTTTTGACCAGTTTTGATCAGTTTTGATCGGTTTTAAACCGATGTTGACTGGTTTTGATCAGTTTTGATGGGTTTTGAGTTGTTTGCACCTATTTTGGACAGGTTCGGATAGGTTTGACAGGTTTGCACAGGTTTTGACCAGTTTTGATCAGTTTTGATCGGTTTTAAACCTGTGTTGACTGGTTTTGAACCGGTTTTGACAGGTTTTGACCAGTTTTGATCAGTTTTGACCGGTTTTAAACCGGTGTTGACTGGTTTTGATCAGTTTTGACTTGTTTGCACTGGTTTTGGACCAGTTTCGATAGGTTTTCGACCGGTTTGGACCGGTTTGGACAGGTTTGGACAGGTTTGGACAAGTTTTGACTGGTTTTGACTGGTTTTGAGTTGTTTGCACCTATTTTGGACAGGTTTGGATAGGTTTTTGACCGGTTTGGAGATGTTTGACCTGTTTGCACAGGTTTTGACCAGTTTTCACTGGTTTTAAACCGGTTTGCGACAGGTTTTGACCAGTTTTGATCAGTTTTGATCGGTTTTAAACCGATGTTGACTGGTTTTGATCAGTTTTGATGGGTTTTGAGTTGTTTGCACCTATTTTTGACCGGTTTGGACCGGTTTGACAGGTTTGCACAGGTTTTGACCAGTTTTGATCAGTTTTGATCGGTTTTAAAGCTGTGTTGACTGGTTTTGAACCGGTTTTGACAGGTTTTGACCAGTTTTGATCAGTTTTGACCGGTTTTAAACCGGTGTTGACTGGTTTTGATCAGTTTTGACTTGTTTGCACTGGTTTTGGACCAGTTTCGATAGGTTTTCGACCGGTTTGGACCGGTTTGGAAAGGTTTGGACAGGTTTTGACAAGTTTTGATCGGTTTTGATGGGTTTTGAGTTGTTTGCACCTATTTTTGACCGGTTTTGACCGGTTTGACAGGTTTGCACGGGTTTTGACCAGTTTTCACTGGTTTTAAACCGGTTTTGACCAGTTTTGATCAGTTTTGATCGGTTTTAAACCTATTTTGACTGGTTTTGAACCGGTTTTGACAGGTTTTGACCAGTTTTGATCAGTTTTGACCGGTTTTAAACCGGTGTTGACTGGTTTTGATCAGTTTTGACTTGTTTGCACTGGTTTTGGACCAGTTTCGATAGGTTTTCGACCGGTTTGGACCGGTTTGGAAAGGTTTGGACAGGTTTTGACAAGTTTTGATCGGTTTTGATGGGTTTTGAGTTGTTTGCACCTATTTTTGACCGGTTTTGACCGGTTTGACAGGTTTGCACGGGTTTTGACCAGTTTTCACTGGTTTTAAACCGGTTTTGACCAGTTTTGATCAGTTTTGATCGGTTTTAAACCTATTTTGACTGGTTTTGAACCGGTTTTGACAGGTTTTGACCAGTTTTGATCAGTTTTGACCGGTTTTAAACCGGTGTTGACTGGTTTTGATCAGTTTTGACTTGTTTGCACTGGTTTTGGACCAGTTTCGATAGGTTTTCGACCGGTTTGGACCGGTTTGGACAGGTTTGGACAGGTTTGGACAAGTTTTGACTGGTTTTGACGGGTTTTGAGTTGTTTGCACCTATTTTGGACAGGTTTGGATAGGTTTTTGACCGGTTTGGAGATGTTTGACCTGTTTGCACAGGTTTTGACCAGTTTTCACTGGTTTTAAACCGGTTTGCAACAGGTTTTGACCAGTTTTGATCAGTTTTGATCGGTTTTAAACCGATGTTGACTGGTTTTGATCAGTTTTGACTTGTTTGCACTGGTTTTAGACCAGTTTGGATTGGTTTTCGACCGGTTTGGACCGGTTTGAAAGGTTTGGACAGGTTTTGACAAGTTTTGATCGGTTTTGATGGGTTTTGAGTTGTTTGCACCTATTTTTGACCGGTTTTGACCGGTTTGACAGGTTTGCACGGGTTTTGACCAGTTTTCACTGGTTTTAAACCGGTTTTGACCAGTTTTGATCAGTTTTGATCGGTTTTAAACCTGTGTTGACTGGTTTTGAACCGGTTTTGACAGGTTTTGACCAGTTTTGATCAGTTTTGACCGGTTTTAAACCAGTGTTGACTGGTTTTGATCAGTTTTGACTTGTTTGCACTGGTTTTGGACCAGTTTCGATAGGTTTTCGACCGGTTTGGACCGGTTTGGACAGGTTTGGACAGGTTTGGACAAGTTTTGACTGGTTTTGACGGGTTTTGAGTTGTTTGCACCTATTTTGGACAGTTTTGGATAGGTTTTTGACCGGTTTGGAGACGTTTGACCTGTTTGCACAGGTTTTGACCAGTTTTTACTGGTTTTAAACCGGTTTGCGACAGGTTTTGAACTGGTTTTGACCAGTTTTGATCAGTTTTGATCGGTTTTAAACCGATGTTGACTGGTTTTGATCAGTTTTGATGGGTTTTGAGTTGTTTGCACCTATTTTGGACAGGTTCGGATAGGTTTGACAGGTTTGCACAGGTTTTGACCAGTTTTGATCAGTTTTGATCGGTTTTAAACCTGTGTTGACTGGTTTTGAACCGGTTTTGACAGGTTTTGACCAGTTTTGATCAGTTTTGACCGGTTTTAAACCGGTGTTGACTGGTTTTGATCAGTTTTGACTTGTTTGCACTGGTTTTAGACCAGTTTGGATTGGTTTTCGACCGGTTTGGACCGGTTTGGAAAGGTTTGGACAGGTTTTGACAAGTTTTGATCGGTTTTGATGGGTTTTGAGTTGTTTGCACCTATTTTTGACCGGTTTTGACCGGTTTGACAGGTTTGCACGGGTTTTGACCAGTTTTCACTGGTTTTAAACCGGTTTTGACCAGTTTTGATCAGTTTTGATCGGTTTTAAACCTATTTTGACTGGTTTTGAACCGGTTTTGACAGGTTTTGACCAGTTTTGATCAGTTTTGACCGGTTTTAAACCGGTGTTGACTGGTTTTGATCAGTTTTGACTTGTTTGCACTGGTTTTGGACCAGTTTCGATAGGTTTTCGACCGGTTTGGACCGGTTTGGACAGGTTTGGACAGGTTTGGACAAGTTTTGACTGGTTTTGACTGGTTTTGAGTTGTTTGCACCTATTTTGGACAGTTTTGGTTAGGTTTTTGACCGGTTTGGAGACGTTTGACCTGTTTGCACAGGTTTTGACCAGTTTTTACTGGTTTTAAACCGGTTTGCGACAGGTTTTGAACTGGTTTTGACCAGTTTTGATCAGTTTTGATCGATTTTAAACCGATGTTGACTGGTTTTGATCAGTTTTGATGGGTTTTGAGTTGTTTGCACCTATTTTGGACAGGTTCGGATAGGTTTGACAGGTTTGCACAGGTTTTGACCAGTTTTGATCAGTTTTGATCGGTTTTAAACCTGTGTTGACTGGTTTTGATCAGTTTTGACTTGTTTGCACTGGTTTTGGACCAGTTTCGATAGGTTTTCGACCGGTTTGGACCGGTTTGGACAGGTTTGGACAGGTTTGGACAAGTTTTGACTGGTTTTGACGGGTTTTGAGTTGTTTGCACCTATTTTGGACAGGTTTGGATAGGTTTTTGACCGGTTTGGAGATGTTTGACCTGTTTGCACAGGTTTTGACCAGTTTTCACTGGTTTTAAACCGGTTTGCAACAGGTTTTGACCAGTTTTGATCAGTTTTGATCGGTTTTAAACCGATGTTGACTGGTTTTGATCAGTTTTGACTTGTTTGCACTGGTTTTAGACCAGTTTGGATTGGTTTTCGACCGGTTTGGACCGGTTTGAAAGGTTTGGACAGGTTTTGACAAGTTTTGATCGGTTTTGATGGGTTTTGAGTTGTTTGCACCTATTTTTGACCGGTTTTGACCGGTTTGACAGGTTTGCACGGGTTTTGACCAGTTTTCACTGGTTTTAAACCGGTTTTGACCAGTTTTGATCAGTTTTGATCGGTTTTAAACCTGTGTTGACTGGTTTTGAACCGGTTTTGACAGGTTTTGACCAGTTTTGATCAGTTTTGACCGGTTTTAAACCGGTGTTGACTGGTTTTGATCAGTTTTGACTTGTTTGCACTGGTTTTAGACCAGTTTGGATTGGTTTTCGACCGGTTTGGACCGGTTTGGAAAGGTTTGGACAGGTTTTGACAAGTTTTGATCGGTTTTGATGGGTTTTGAGTTGTTTGCACCTATTTTGGACAGTTTTGGATAGGTTTTTGACCGGTTTGGAGACGTTTGACCTGTTTGCACAGGTTTTGACCAGTTTTTACTGGTTTTAAACCGGTTTGCGACAGGTTTTGAACTGGTTTTGACCAGTTTTGATCAGTTTTGATCGGTTTTAAACCGATGTTGACTGGTTTTGATCAGTTTTGATGGGTTTTGAGTTGTTTGCACCTATTTTGGACAGGTTCGGATAGGTTTGACAGGTTTGCACAGGTTTTGACCAGTTTTGATCAGTTTTGATCGGTTTTAAACCTGTGTTGACTGGTTTTGAACCGGTTTTGACAGGTTTTGACCAGTTTTGATCAGTTTTGACCGGTTTTAAACCGGTGTTGACTGGTTTTGATCAGTTTTGACTTGTTTGCACTGGTTTTAGACCAGTTTGGATTGGTTTTCGACCGGTTTGGACCGGTTTGGAAAGGTTTGGACAGGTTTTGACAAGTTTTGATCGGTTTTGATGGGTTTTGAGTTGTTTGCACCTATTTTTGACCGGTTTTGACCGGTTTGACAGGTTTGCACGGGTTTTGACCAGTTTTCACTGGTTTTAAACCGGTTTTGACCAGTTTTGATCAGTTTTGATCGGTTTTAAACCTATTTTGACTGGTTTTGAACCGGTTTTGACAGGTTTTGACCAGTTTTGATCAGTTTTGACCGGTTTTAAACCGGTGTTGACTGGTTTTGATCAGTTTTGACTTGTTTGCACTGGTTTTGGACCAGTTTCGATAGGTTTTCGACCGGTTTGGACCGGTTTGGACAGGTTTGGACAGGTTTGGACAAGTTTTGACTGGTTTTGACTGGTTTTGAGTTGTTTGCACCTATTTTGGACAGTTTTGGTTAGGTTTTTGACCGGTTTGGAGACGTTTGACCTGTTTGCACAGGTTTTGACCAGTTTTTACTGGTTTTAAACCGGTTTGCGACAGGTTTTGAACTGGTTTTGACCAGTTTTGATCAGTTTTGATCGATTTTAAACCGATGTTGACTGGTTTTGATCAGTTTTGATGGGTTTTGAGTTGTTTGCACCTATTTTGGACAGGTTCGGATAGGTTTGACAGGTTTGCACAGGTTTTGACCAGTTTTGATCAGTTTTGATCGGTTTTAAACCTGTGTTGACTGGTTTTGATCAGTTTTGACTTGTTTGCACTGGTTTTGGACCAGTTTCGATAGGTTTTCGACCGGTTTGGACCGGTTTGGACAGGTTTGGACAGGTTTGGACAAGTTTTGACTGGTTTTGACGGGTTTTGAGTTGTTTGCACCTATTTTGGACAGGTTTGGATAGGTTTTTGACCGGTTTGGAGATGTTTGACCTGTTTGCACAGGTTTTGACCAGTTTTCACTGGTTTTAAACCGGTTTGCAACAGGTTTTGACCAGTTTTGATCAGTTTTGATCGGTTTTAAACCGATGTTGACTGGTTTTGATCAGTTTTGACTTGTTTGCACTGGTTTTAGACCAGTTTGGATTGGTTTTCGACCGGTTTGGACCGGTTTGAAAGGTTTGGACAGGTTTTGACAAGTTTTGATCGGTTTTGATGGGTTTTGAGTTGTTTGCACCTATTTTTGACCGGTTTTGACCGGTTTGACAGGTTTGCACGGGTTTTGACCAGTTTTCACTGGTTTTAAACCGGTTTTGACCAGTTTTGATCAGTTTTGATCGGTTTTAAACCTGTGTTGACTGGTTTTGAACCGGTTTTGACAGGTTTTGACCAGTTTTGATCAGTTTTGACCGGTTTTAAACCGGTGTTGACTGGTTTTGATCAGTTTTGACTTGTTTGCACTGGTTTTAGACCAGTTTGGATTGGTTTTCGACCGGTTTGGACCGGTTTGGAAAGGTTTGGACAGGTTTTGACAAGTTTTGATCGGTTTTGATGGGTTTTGAGTTGTTTGCACCTATTTTTGACCGGTTTTGACCGGTTTGACAGGTTTGCACGGGTTTTGACCAGTTTTCACTGGTTTTAAACCGGTTTTGACCAGTTTTGATCAGTTTTGATCGGTTTTAAACCTATTTTGACTGGTTTTGAACCGGTTTTGACAGGTTTTGACCAGTTTTGATCAGTTTTGACCGGTTTTAAACCGGTGTTGACTGGTTTTGATCAGTTTTGACTTGTTTGCACTGGTTTTGGACCAGTTTCGATAGGTTTTCGACCGGTTTGGACCGGTTTGGACAGGTTTGGACAGGTTTGGACAAGTTTTGACTGGTTTTGACTGGTTTTGAGTTCTTTGCACCTATTTTGGACAGTTTTGGATAGGTTTTTGACCGGTTTGGAGACGTTTGACCTGTTTGCACAGGTTTTGACCAGTTTTTACTGGTTTTAAACCGGTTTGCGACAGGTTTTGAACTGGTTTTGACCAGTTTTGATCAGTTTTGATCGATTTTAAACCGATGTTGACTGGTTTTGATCAGTTTTGATGGGTTTTGAGTTGTTTGCACCTATTTTGGACAGCTTCGGATAGGTTTGACAGGTTTGCACAGGTTTTGACCAGTTTTGATCAGTTTTGATCGGTTTTAAACCTGTGTTGACTGGTTTTGAACCGGTTTTGACAGGTTTTGACCAGTTTTGATCAGTTTTGACCGGTTTTAAACCGGTGTTGACTGGTTTTGATCAGTTTTGACTTGTTTGCACTGGTTTTGGACCAGTTTCGATAGGTTTTCGACCGGTTTGGACCGGTTTGGACAGGTTTGGACAGGTTTGGACAAGTTTTGACTGGTTTTGACGGGTTTTGAGTTCTTTGCACCTATTTTGGACAGGTTTGGATAGGTTTTTGACCGGTTTGGAGATGTTTGACCTGTTTGCACAGGTTTTGACCAGTTTTCACTGGTTTTAAACCGGTTTGCGACAGGTTTTGACCAGTTTTGATCAGTTTTGATCGGTTTTAAACCGATGTTGACTGGTTTTGATCAGTTTTGATGGGTTTTGAGTTGTTTGCACCTATTTTTGACCGGTTTGGACCGGTTTGACAGGTTTGCACAGGTTTTGACCAGTTTTGATCAGTTTTGATCGGTTTTAAAGCTGTGTTGACTGGTTTTGAACCGGTTTTGACAGGTTTTGACCAGTTTTGATCAGTTTTGACCGGTTTTAAACCGGTGTTGACTGGTTTTGATCAGTTTTGACTTGTTTGCACTGGTTTTGGACCAGTTTCGATAGGTTTTCGACCGGTTTGGACCGGTTTGGAAAGGTTTGGACAGGTTTTGACAAGTTTTGATCGGTTTTGATGGGTTTTGAGTTGTTTGCACCTATTTTTGACCGGTTTTGACCGGTTTGACAGGTTTGCACGGTTTTTGACCAGTTTTCACTGGTTTTAAACCGGTTTTGACCAGTTTTGATCAGTTTTGATCGGTTTTAAACCTATTTTGACTGGTTTTGAACCGGTTTTGACAGGTTTTGACCAGTTTTGATCAGTTTTGACCGGTTTTAAACCGGTGTTGACTGGTTTTGATCAGTTTTGACTGGTTTTGGACCAGTTTCGATAGGTTTTCGACCGGTTTGGACCGGTTTGGACAGGTTTGGACAGGTTTGGACAAGTTTTGACTGGTTTTGACGGGTTTTGAGTTGTTTGCACCTATTTTGGACAGTTTTGGATAGGTTTTTGACCGGTTTGGAGACGTTTGACCTGTTTGCACAGGTTTTGACCAGTTTTTACTGGTTTTAAACCGGTTTGCGACAGGTTTTGAACTGGTTTTGACCAGTTTTGATCAGTTTTGATCGATTTTAAACCGATGTTGACTGGTTTTGATCAGTTTTGATGGGTTTTGAGTTGTTTGCACCTATTTTGGACAGGTTCGGATAGGTTTGACAGGTTTGCACAGGTTTTGACCAGTTTTGATCAGTTTTGATCGGTTTTAAACCTGTGTTGACTGGTTTTGAACCGGTTTTGACAGGTTTTGACCAGTTTTGATCAGTTTTGACCGGTTTTAAACCGGTGTTGACTGGTTTTGATCAGTTTTGACTTGTTTGCACTGGTTTTAGACCAGTTTGGATTGGTTTTCGACCGGTTTGGACCGGTTTGGACAGGTTTGGACAGGTTTTGACAAGTTTTGATCGGTTTTGATGGGTTTTGAGTTGTTTGCACCTATTTTTGACCGGTTTGGACCGGTTTGACAGGTTTGCACGGGTTTTGACCAGTTTTCACTGGTTTTAAACCGGTTTTGACCAGTTTTGATCAGTTTTGATCGTTTTTAAAACTATTTTGACTGGTTTTGAACCGGTTTTGACAGGTTTTGACCAGTTTTGATCAGTTTTGACCGGTTTTAAACCGGTGTTGACTGGTTTTGATCAGTTTTGACTTGTTTGCACTGGTTTTGGACCAGTTTCGATAGGTTTTCGACCGGTTTGGACCGGTTTGGACAGGTTTGGACACGTTTGGACAAGTTTTGACTGGTTTTGACGGGTTTTGAGTTGTTTGCACCTATTTTGGACAGTTTTGGATAGGTTTTTGACCGGTTTGGAGACGTTTGACCTGTTTGCACAGGTTTTGACCAGTTTTTACTGGTTTTAAACCGGTTTGCGACAGGTTTTGAACTGGTTTTGACCAGTTTTGATCAGTTTTGATCGGTTTTAAACCGATGTTGACTGGTTTTGATCAGTTTTGATGGGTTTTGAGTTGTTTGCACCTATTTTGGACAGGTTCGGATAGGTTTGACAGGTTTGCACAGGTTTTGACCAGTTTTGATCAGTTTTGATCGGTTTTAAACCTGTGTTGACTGGTTTTGAACCGGTGTTGACTGGTTTTGATCAGTTTTGACTTGTTTGCACTGGTTTTAGACCAGTTTGGATTGGTTTTCGACCGGTTTGGACCGGTTTGGAAAGGTTTTGACAAGTTTTGATCGGTTTTGATGGGTTTTGAGTTGTTTGCACCTATTTTTGACCGGTTTTGACCGGTTTGACAGGTTTGCACGGGTTTTGACCAGTTTCCACTGGTTTTAAACCGGTTTTGACCAGTTTTGATCAGTTTTGATCGGTTTTAAACCTATTTTGACTGGTTTTGAACCGGTTTTGACAGGTTTTGACCAGTTTTGATCAGTTTTGACCGGTTTTAAACCGGTGTTGACTGGTTTTGATCAGTTTTGACTTGTTTGCACTGGTTTTGGACCAGTTTCGATAGGTTTTCGACCGGTTTGGACCGGTTTGGAAAGGTTTAGACAGGTTTTGACAAGTTTTGATCGGTTTTGATGGGTTTTGAGTTGTTTGCACCTATTTTTGACCGGTTTTGACCGGTTTGACAGGTTTGCACGGGTTTTGACCAGTTTTCACTGGTTTTAAACCGGTTTTGACCAGTTTTAATCAGTTTTGATCGGTTTTAAACCTATTTTGACTGGTTTTGAACCGGTTTTGACAGGTTTTGACCAGTTTTGATCAGTTTTGACCGGTTTTAAACCGGTGTTGACTGGTTTTGATCAGTTTTGACTTGTTTGCACTGGTTTTGGACCAGTTTCGATAGGTTTTCGACCGGTTTGGACCGGTTTGGACAGGTTTGGACAGGTTTGGACAAGTTTTGACTGGTTTTGACGGGTTTTGAGTTGTTTGCACCTATTTTGGACAGGTTTGGATAGGTTGTTGACCGGTTTGGAGATGTTTGACCTGTTTGCACAGGTTTTGACCAGTTTTCACTGGTTTTAAACCGGTTTGCAACAGGTTTTGACCAGTTTTGATCAGTTTTGATCGGTTTTAAACCGATGTTGACTGGTTTTGATCAGTTTTGACTTGTTTGCACTGATTTTAGACCAGTTTGGATTGGTTTTCGACCGGTTTGGACCGGTTTGAAAGGTTTGGACAGGTTTTGACAAGTTTTGATCGGTTTTGATGGGATTTGAGTTGTTTGCACCTATTTTTGACCGGTTTTGACCGGTTTGACAGGTTTGCACGGGTTTTGACCAGTTTTCACTGGTTTTAAACCGGTTTTGACCAGTTTTGATCAGTTTTGATCGGTTTTAAACCTGTGTTGACTGGTTTTGAACCGGTTTTGACAGGTTTTGACCAGTTTTGATCAGTTTTGACCGGTTTTAAACCAGTGTTGACTGGTTTTGATCAGTTTTGACTTGTTTGCACTGGTTTTGGACCAGTTTCGATAGGTTTTCGACCGGTTTGGACCGGTTTGGACAGGTTTGGACAGGTTTGGACAAGTTTTGACTGGTTTTGACGGGTTTTGAGTTGTTTGCACCTATTTTGGACAGTTTTGGATAGGTTTTTGACCGGTTTGGAGACGTTTGACCTGTTTGCACAGGTTTTGACCAGTTTTTACTGGTTTTAAACCGGTTTGCGACAGGTTTTGAACTGGTTTTGACCAGTTTTGATCAGTTTTGATCGGTTTTAAACCGATGTTGACTGGTTTTGATCAGTTTTGATGGGTTTTGAGTTGTTTGCACCTATTTTTGACCGGTTTTGACCGGTTTGACAGGTTTGCACGGGTTTTGACCAGTTTTCACTGGTTTTAAACCGGTTTTGACCAGTTTTGATCAGTTTTGATCGGTTTTAAACCTGTGTTGACTGGTTTTGAACCGGTTTTGACAGGTTTTGACCAGTTTTGATCAGTTTTGACCGGTTTTAAACCGGTGTTGACTGGTTTTGATCAGTTTTGACTTGTTTGCACTGGTTTTAGACCAGTTTGGATTGGTTTTCGACCGGTTTGGACCGGTTTGGAAAGGTTTGGACAGGTTTTGACAAGTTTTGATCGGTTTTGATGGGTTTTGAGTTGTTTGCACCTATTTTTGACCGGTTTTGACCGGTTTGACAGGTTTGCACGGGTTTTGACCAGTTTTCACTGGTTTTAAACCGGTTTTGACCAGTTTTGATCAGTTTTGATCGGTTTTAAACCTATTTTGACTGGTTTTGAACCGGTTTTGACAGGTTTTGACCAGTTTTGATCAGTTTTGACCGGTTTTAAACCGGTGTTGACTGGTTTTGATCAGTTTTGACTTGTTTGCACTGGTTTTGGACCAGTTTCGATAGGTTTTCGACCGGTTTGGACCGGTTTGGACAGGTTTGGACAGGTTTGGACAAGTTTTGACTGGTTTTGACTGGTTTTGAGTTGTTTGCACCTATTTTGGACAGTTTTGGATAGGTTTTTGACCGGTTTGGAGACGTTTGACCTGTTTGCACAGGTTTTGACCAGTTTTTACTGGTTTTAAACCGGTTTGCGACAGGTTTTGAACTGGTTTTGACCAGTTTTGATCAGTTTTGATCGATTTTAAACCGATGTTGACTGGTTTTGATCAGTTTTGATGGGTTTTGAGTTGTTTGCACCTATTTTGGACAGGTTCGGATAGGTTTGACAGGTTTGCACAGGTTTTGACCAGTTTTGATCAGTTTTGATCGGTTTTAAACCTGTGTTGACTGGTTTTGAACCGGTTTTGACAGGTTTTTACCAGTTTTGATCAGTTTTGACCGGTTTTAAACCGGTGTTGACTGGTTTTGATCAGTTTTGACTTGTTTGCACTGGTTTTGGACCAGTTTCGATAGGTTTTCGACCGGTTTGGACCGGTTTGGACAGGTTTGGACAGGTTTGGACAAGTTTTGACTGGTTTTGACGGGTTTTGAGTTCTTTGCACCTATTTTGGACAGGTTTGGATAGGTTTTTGACCGGTTTGGAGATGTTTGACCTGTTTGCACAGGTTTTGACCAGTTTTCACTGGTTTTAAACCGGTTTGCGACAGGTTTTGACCAGTTTTGATCAGTTTTGATCGGTTTTAAACCGATGTTGACTGGTTTTGATCAGTTTTGATGGGTTTTGAGTTGTTTGCACCTATTTTTGACCGGTTTGGACCGGTTTGACAGGTTTGCACAGGTTTTGACCAGTTTTGATCAGTTTTGATCGGTTTTAAACCTATTTTGACTGGTTTTGAACCGGTTTTGACAGGTTTTGACCAGTTTTGATCAGTTTTGACCGGTTTTAAACCAGTGTTGACTGGTTTTGATCAGTTTTGACTTGTTTGCACTGGTTTTGGACCAGTTTCGATAGGTTTTCGACCGGTTTGGACCGGTTTGGAAAGGTTTGGACAGGTTTTGACAAGTTTTGATCGGTTTTGATGGGTTTTGAGTTGTTTGCACCTATTTTTGACCGGTTTTGACCGGTTTGACAGGTTTGCACGGTTTTTGACCAGTTTTCACTGGTTTTAAACCGGTTTTGACCAGTTTTGATCAGTTTTGATCGGTTTTAAACCTATTTTGACTGGTTTTGAACCGGTTTTGACAGGTTTTGACCAGTTTTGATCAGTTTTGACCGGTTTTAAACCGGTGTTGACTGGTTTTGATCAGTTTTGACTGGTTTTGGACCAGTTTCGATAGGTTTTCGACCGGTTTGGACCGGTTTGGACAGGTTTGGACAGGTTTGGACAGGTTTGGAAAAGTTTTGACTGGTTTTGACGGGTTTTGAGTTGTTTGCACCTATTTTGGACAGTTTTGGATAGGTTTTTGACCGGTTTGGAGACGTTTGACCTGTTTGCACAGGTTTTGACCAGTTTTTACTGGTTTTAAACCGGTTTGCGACAGGTTTTGAACTGGTTTTGACCAGTTTTGATCAGTTTTGATCGATTTTAAACCGATGTTGACTGGTTTTGATCAGTTTTGATGGGTTTTGAGTTGTTTGCACCTATTTTGGACAGGTTCGGATAGGTTTGACAGGTTTGCACAGGTTTTGACCAGTTTTGATCAGTTTTGATCGGTTTTAAACCTGTGTTGACTGGTTTTGAACCGGTTTTGACAGGTTTTGACCAGTTTTGATCAGTTTTGACCGGTTTTAAACCGGTGTTGACTGGTTTTGATCAGTTTTGACTTGTTTGCACTGGTTTTAGACCAGTTTGGATTGGTTTTCGACCGGTTTGGACCGGTTTGGAAAGGTTTGGACAGGTTTTGACAAGTTTTGATCGGTTTTGATGGGTTTTGAGTTGTTTGCACCTATTTTTGACCGGTTTGGACCGGTTTGACAGGTTTGCACGGGTTTTGACCAGTTTTCACTGGTTTTAAACCGGTTTTGACCAGTTTTGATCAGTTTTGATCGTTTTTAAAACTATTTTGACTGGTTTTGAACCGGTTTTGACAGGTTTTGACCAGTTTTGATCAGTTTTGACCGGTTTTAAACCGGTGTTGACTGGTTTTGATCAGTTTTGACTTGTTTGCACTGGTTTTGGACCAGTTTCGATAGGTTTTCGACCGGTTTGGACCGGTTTGGACAGGTTTGGACACGTTTGGACAAGTTTTGACTGGTTTTGACGGGTTTTGAGTTGTTTGCACCTATTTTGGACAGTTTTGGATAGGTTTTTGACCGGTTTGGAGACGTTTGACCTGTTTGCACAGGTTTTGACCAGTTTTTACTGGTTTTAAACCGGTTTGCGACAGGTTTTGAACTGGTTTTGACCAGTTTTGATCAGTTTTGATCGGTTTTAAACCGATGTTGACTGGTTTTGATCAGTTTTGATGGGTTTTGAGTTGTTTGCACCTATTTTGGACAGGTTCGGATAGGTTTGACAGGTTTGCACAGGTTTTGACCAGTTTTGATCAGTTTTGATCGGTTTTAAACCTGTGTTGACTGGTTTTGAACCGGTGTTGACTGGTTTTGATCAGTTTTGACTTGTTTGCACTGGTTTTAGACCAGTTTGGATTGGTTTTCGACCGGTTTGGACCGGTTTGGAAAGGTTTTGACAAGTTTTGATCGGTTTTGATGGGTTTTGAGTTGTTTGCACCTATTTTTGACCGGTTTAGACCGGTTTGACAGGTTTGCACGGGTTTTGACCAGTTTTCACTGGTTTTAAACCGGTTTTGACCAGTTTTGATCAGTTTTGATCGGTTTTAAACCTATTTTGACTGGTTTTGAACCGGTTTTGACAGGTTTTGACCAGTTTTGATCAGTTTTGACCGGTTTTAAACCGGTGTTGACTGGTTTTGATCAGTTTTGACTTGTTTGCACTGGTTTTGGACCAGTTTCGATAGGTTTTCGACCGGTTTGGACCGGTTTGGAAAGGTTTGGACAGGTTTTGACAAGTTTTGATCGGTTTTGATGGGTTTTGAGTTGTTTGCACCTATTTTTGACCGGTTTTGACCGGTTTGACAGGTTTGCACGGGTTTTGACCAGTTTTCACTGGTTTTAAACCGGTTTTGACCAGTTTTAATCAGTTTTGATCGGTTTTAAACCTATTTTGACTGGTTTTGAACCGGTTTTGACAGGTTTTGACCAGTTTTGATCAGTTTTGACCGGTTTTAAACCGGTGTTGACTGGTTTTGATCAGTTTTGACTTGTTTGCACTGGTTTTGGACCAGTTTCGATAGGTTTTCGACCGGTTTGGACCGGTTTGGACAGGTTTGGACAGGTTTGGACAAGTTTTGACTGGTTTTGACGGGTTTTGAGTTGTTTGCACCTATTTTGGACAGGTTTGGATAGGTTGTTGACCGGTTTGGAGATGTTTGACCTGTTTGCACAGGTTTTGACCAGTTTTCACTGGTTTTAAACCGGTTTGCAACAGGTTTTGACCAGTTTTGATCAGTTTTGATCGGTTTTAAACCGATGTTGACTGGTTTTGATCAGTTTTGACTTGTTTGCACTGGTTTTAGACCAGTTTGGATTGGTTTTCGACCGGTTTGGACCGGTTTGAAAGGTTTGGACAGGTTTTGACAAGTTTTGATCGGTTTTGATGGGTTTTGAGTTGTTTGCACCTATTTTTGACCGGTTTTGACCGGTTTGACAGGTTTGCACGGGTTTTGACCAGTTTTCACTGGTTTTAAACCGGTTTTGACCAGTTTTGATCAGTTTTGATCGGTTTTAAACCTGTGTTGACTGGTTTTGAACCGGTTTTGACAGGTTTTGACCAGTTTTGATCAGTTTTGACCGGTTTTAAACCAGTGTTGACTGGTTTTGATCAGTTTTGACTTGTTTGCACTGGTTTTGGACCAGTTTCGATAGGTTTTCGACCGGTTTGGACCGGTTTGGACAGGTTTGGACAGGTTTGGACAAGTTTTGACTGGTTTTGACGGGTTTTGAGTTGTTTGCACCTATTTTGGACAGTTTTGGATAGGTTTTTGACCGGTTTGGAGACGTTTGACCTGTTTGCACAGGTTTTGACCAGTTTTTACTGGTTTTAAACCGGTTTGCGACAGGTTTTGAACTGGTTTTGACCAGTTTGATCAGTTTTGATCGGTTTTAAACCGATGTTGACTGGTTTTGATCAGTTTTGATGGGTTTTGAGTTGTTTGCACCTATTTTGGACAGGTTCGGATATGTTTGACAGGTTTGCACAGGTTTTGACCAGTTTTGATCAGTTTTGATCGGTTTTAACCTGTGTTGACTGGTTTTGAACCGGTTTTGACAGGTTTTGACCAGTTTTGATCAGTTTTGACCGGTTTAAACCGGTGTTGACTGGTTTTGATCAGTTTTGACTTGTTTGCACTGGTTTTAGACCAGTTTGGATTGGTTTTCGACCGGTTTGGACCGGTTTGGAAAGGTTTGGACAGGTTTTGACAAGTTTTGATCGGTTTTGATGGGTTTTGAGTTGTTTGCACCTATTTTTGACCGGTTTTCACCGGTTTGACAGGTTTGCACGGGTGTTGACCAGTTTTCACTGGTTTTAAACCGGTTTTGACCAGTTTTGATCAGTTTTGATCGGTTTTAAACCTATTTTGACTGGTTTTGAACCGGTTTTGACAGGTTTTGACCAGTTTTGATCAGTTTTGACCGGTTTTAAACCGGTGTTGACTGGTTTTGATCAGTTTTGACTTGTTTGCACTGGTTTTGGACCAGTTTCGATAGGTTTTCGACCGGTTTGGACCGGTTTGGACAGGTTTGGACAGGTTTGGACAAGTTTTGACTGGTTTTGACGGGTTTTGAGTTGTTTGCACCTATTTTGGACAGTTTTGGATAGGTTTTGACCGGTTTGGAGACGTTTGACCTGTTTGCACAGGTTTTGACCAGTTTTACTGGTTTTAAACCGGTTTGCGACAGGTTTTGAACTGGTTTTGACCAGTTTTGATCAGTTTTGATCGGTTTTAAACCGATGTTGACTGGTTTTGATCAGTTTTGATGGGTTTTGAGTTGTTTGCACCTATTTTGGACAGGTTCGGATAGGTTTGACAGGTTTGCACAGGTTTTGACCAGTTTTGATCAGTTTTGATCGGTTTTAAACCTGTGTTGACTGGTTTTGAACCGGTTTTGACAGGTTTTGACCAGTTTTGATCAGTTTTGACCGGTTTTAAACCGGTGTTGACTGGTTTTGATCAGTTTTGACTTGTTTGCACTGGTTTTGGACCAGTTTCGATAGGTTTTCGACCGGTTTGGACCGGTTTGGACAGGTTTGGACAGGTTTGGACAAGTCTTGACTGGTTTTGACGGGTTTTGAGTTCTTTGCACCTATTTTGGACAGGTTTGGATAGGTTTTTGACCGGTTTGGAGATGTTTGACCTGTTTGCACAGGTTTTGACCAGTTTTCACTGGTTTTAAACCGGTTTGCGACAGGTTTTGACCAGTTTTGATCAGTTTTGATCGGTTTTAAACCGATGTTGACTGGTTTTGATCAGTTTTGATGGGTTTTTGAGTTGTTTGCACCTATTTTTGACCGGTTTGGACCGGTTTGACAGGTTTGCACAGGTTTGACCAGTTTTGATCAGTTTTGATCGGTTTTAAAGCTGTGTTGACTGGTTTGAACGGTTTTGACAGGTTTTGACCAGTTTTGATCAGTTTGACCGGTTTTAAACCGGTGTTGACTGGTTTTGATCAGTTTTGACTTGTTTGCACTGGTTTTGGACCAGTTTCGATAGGTTTTCGACCGGTTTGGACCGGTTTGGAAAGGTTTGGACAGGTTTTGACAAGTTTTGATCGGTTTTGATGGGTTTTGAGTTGTTTGCACCTATTTTTGACCGGTTTTGACCGGGTTTGACAGGTTTGCACGGTTTTTGACCAGTTTTCACTGGTTTTAAACCGGTTTTGACCAGTTTTGATCAGTTTTGACCGGTTTTAAACCGGTGTTGACTGGTTTTGATCAGTTTTGACTGGTTTTGGACCAGTTTCGATAGGTTTTCGATCGGTTTGGACCGGTTTGGACAGGTTTGGACAGGTTTGGACAGGTTTGGAAAAGTTTTGACTGGTTTTGACGGGTTTTGAGTTGTTTGCACCTATTTTGGACAGTTTTGGATAGGTTTTTGATCGGTTTGGAGACGTTTGACCTGTTTGCACAGGTTTTGACCAGTTTTTACTGGTTTTAAACCGGTTTGCGACAGGTTTTGAACTGGTTTTGACCAGTTTTGATCAGTTTTGATCGATTTTAAACCGATGTTGACTGGTTTTGATCAGTTTTGATGGGTTTTGAGTTGTTTGCACCTATTTTGGACAGGTTCGGATAGGTTTGACAGGTTTGCACAGGTTTTGACCAGTTTTGATCAGTTTTGATCGGTTTTAAACCTGTGTTGACTGGTTTTGAACTGGTTTTGACAGGTTTTGACCAGTTTTGATCAGTTTTGACCGGTTTTAAACCGGTGTTGACTGGTTTTGATCAGTTTTGACTTGTTTGCACTGGTTTTAGACCAGTTTGGATTGGTTTTCGACCGGTTTGGACCGGTTTGGAAAGGTTTGGACAGGTTTTGACAAGTTTTGATCGGTTTTGATGGGTTTTGAGTTGTTTGCACCTATTTTTGACCGGTTTGGACCGGTTTGACAGGTTTGCACGGGTTTTGACCAGTTTTCACTGGTTTTAAACCGGTTTTGACCAGTTTTGATCAGTTTTGATCGTTTTTAAAACTATTTTGACTGGTTTTGAACCGGTTTTGACAGGTTTTGACCAGTTTTGATCAGTTTTGACCGGTTTTAAACCGGTGTTGACTGGTTTTGATCAGTTTTGACTTGTTTGCACTGGTTTTGGACCAGTTTCGATAGGTTTTCGACCGGTTTGGACCGGTTTGGACAGGTTTGGACACGTTTGGACAAGTTTTGACTGGTTTTGACGGGTTTTGAGTTGTTTGCACCTATTTTGGACAGTTTTGGATAGGTTTTTGACCGGTTTGGAGACGTTTGACCTGTTTGCACAGGTTTTGACCAGTTTTTACTGGTTTTAAACCGGTTTGCGACAGGTTTTGAACTGGTTTTGACCAGTTTTGATCAGTTTTGATCGGTTTTAAACCTGTGTTGACTGGTTTTGAACCGGTGTTGACTGGTTTTGATCAGTTTTGACTTGTTTGCACTGGTTTTAGACCAGTTTGGATTGGTTTTCGACCGGTTTGGACCGGTTTGGAAAGGTTTTGACAAGTTTTGATCGGTTTTGATGGGTTTTGAGTTGTTTGCACCTATTTTTGACCGGTTTAGACCGGTTTGACAGGTTTGCACGGGTTTTGACCAGTTTTCACTGGTTTTAAACCGGTTTTGACCAGTTTTGATCAGTTTTGATCGGTTTTAAACCTATTTTGACTGGTTTTGAACCGGTTTTGACAGGTTTTGACCAGTTTTGATCAGTTTTGACCGGTTTTAAACCGGTGTTGACTGGTTTTGATCAGTTTTGACTTGTTTGCACTGGTTTTGGACCAGTTTCGATAGGTTTTCGACCGGTTTGGACCGGTTTGGAAAGGTTTGGACAGGTTTTGACAAGTTTTGATCGGTTTTGATGGGTTTTGAGTTGTTTGCACCTATTTTTGACCGGTTTTGACCGGTTTGACAGGTTTGCACGGGTTTTGACCAGTTTTCACTGGTTTTAAACCGGTTTTGACCAGTTTTAATCAGTTTTGATCGGTTTTAAACCTATTTTGACTGGTTTTGAACCGGTTTTGACAGGTTTTGACCAGTTTTTATCAGTTTTGACCGGTTTTAAACCGGTGTTGACTGGTTTTGATCAGTTTTGACTTGTTTGCACTGGTTTTGGACCAGTTTCGATAGGTTTTCGACCGGTTTGGACCGGTTTGGACAGGTTTGGACAGGTTTGGACAAGTTTTGACTGGTTTTGACGGGTTTTGAGTTGTTTGCACCTATTTTGGACAGGTTTGGATAGGTTGTTGACCGGTTTGGAGATGTTTGACCTGTTTGCACAGGTTTTGACCAGTTTTCACTGGTTTTAAACCGGTTTGCAACAGGTTTTGACCAGTTTTGATCAGTTTTGATCGGTTTTAAACCGATGTTGACTGGTTTTGATCAGTTTTGACTTGTTTGCACTGGTTTTAGACCAGTTTGGATTGGTTTTCGACCGGTTTGGACCGGTTTGAAAGGTTTGGACAGGTTTTGACAAGTTTTGATCGGTTTTGATGGGTTTTGAGTTGTTTGCACCTATTTTTGACCGGTTTTGACCGGTTTGACAGGTTTGCACGGGTTTTGACCAGTTTTCACTGGTTTTAAACCGGTTTTGACCAGTTTTGATCAGTTTTGATCGGTTTTAAACCTGTGTTGACTGGTTTTGAACCGGTTTTGACAGGTTTTGACCAGTTTTGATCAGTTTTGACCGGTTTTAAACCAGTGTTGACTGGTTTTGATCAGTTTTGACTTGTTTGCACTGGTTTTGGACCAGTTTCGATAGGTTTTCGACCGGTTTGGACCGGTTTGGACAGGTTTGGACAGGTTTGGACAAGTTTTGACTGGTTTTGACGGGTTTTGAGTTGTTTGCACCTATTTTGGACAGTTTTGGATAGGTTTTTGACCGGTTTGGAGACGTTTGACCTGTTTGCACAGGTTTTGACCAGTTTTTACTGGTTTTAAACCGGTTTGCGACAGGTTTTGAACTGGTTTTGACCAGTTTTGATCAGTTTTGATCGGTTTTAAACCGATGTTGACTGGTTTTGATCAGTTTTGATGGGTTTTGAGTTGTTTGCACCTATTTTGGACAGGTTCGGATAGGTTTGACAGGTTTGCACAGGTTTTGACCAGTTTTGATCAGTTTTGATCGGTTTTAAACCTGTGTTGACTGGTTTTGAACCGGTTTTGACAGGTTTTGACCAGTTTTGATCAGTTTTGACCGGTTTTAAACCGGTGTTGACTGGTTTTGATCAGTTTTGACTTGTTTGCACTGGTTTTAGACCAGTTTGGATTGGTTTTCGACCGGTTTGGACCGGTTTGGAAAGGTTTTGACAGGTTTTGACAAGTTTTGATCGGTTTTGATGGGTTTTGAGTTGTTTGCACCTATTTTTGACCGGTTTGGACCGGTTTGACAGGTTTGCACGGGTTTTGACCAGTTTTCACTGGTTTTAAACCGGTTTTGACCAGTTTTGATCAGTTTTGATCGTTTTTAAAACTATTTTGACTGGTTTTGAACCGGTTTTGACAGGTTTTGACCAGTTTTGATCAGTTTTGACCGGTTTTAAACCGGTGTTGACTGGTTTTGATCAGTTTTGACTTGTTTGCACTGGTTTTGGACCAGTTTCGATAGGTTTTCGACCGGTTTGGACCGGTTTGGACAGGTTTGGACACGTTTGGACAAGTTTTGACTGGTTTTGACGGGTTTTGAGTTGTTTGCACCTATTTTGGACAGTTTTGGATAGGTTTTTGACCGGTTTGGAGACGTTTGACCTGTTTGCACAGGTTTTGACCAGTTTTTACTGGTTTTAAACCGGTTTGCGACAGGTTTTGAACTGGTTTTGACCAGTTTTGATCAGTTTTGATCGGTTTTAAACCTGTGTTGACTGGTTTTGAACCGGTGTTGACTGGTTTTGATCAGTTTTGACTTGTTTGCACTGGTTTTAGACCAGTTTGGATTGGTTTTCGACCGGTTTGGACCGGTTTGGAAAGGTTTTGACAAGTTTTGATCGGTTTTGATGGGTTTTGAGTTGTTTGCACCTATTTTTGACCGGTTTAGACCGGTTTGACAGGTTTGCACGGGTTTTGACCAGTTTTCACTGGTTTTAAACCGGTTTTGACCAGTTTTGATCAGTTTTGATCGGTTTTAAACCTATTTTGACTGGTTTTGAACCGGTTTTGACAGGTTTTGACCAGTTTTGATCAGTTTTGACCGGTTTTAAACCGGTGTTGACTGGTTTTGATCAGTTTTGACTTGTTTGCACTGGTTTTGGACCAGTTTCGATAGGTTTTCGACCGGTTTGGACCGGTTTGGAAAGGTTTGGACAGGTTTTGACAAGTTTTGATCGGTTTTGATGGGTTTTGAGTTGTTTGCACCTATTTTTGACCGGTTTTGACCGGTTTGACAGGTTTGCACGGGTTTTGACCAGTTTTCACTGGTTTTAAACCGGTTTTGACCAGTTTTAATCAGTTTTGATCGGTTTTAAACCTATTTTGACTGGTTTTGAACCGGTTTTGACAGGTTTTGACCAGTTTTGATCAGTTTTGACCGGTTTTAAACCGGTGTTGACTGGTTTTGATCAGTTTTGACTTGTTTGCACTGGTTTTGGACCAGTTTCGATAGGTTTTCGACCGGTTTGGACCGGTTTGGACAGGTTTGGACAGGTTTGGACAAGTTTTGACTGGTTTTGACGGGTTTTAAGTTGTTTGCACCTATTTTGGACAGGTTTGGATAGGTTGTTGACCGGTTTGGAGATGTTTGACCTGTTTGCACAGGTTTTGACCAGTTTTCACTGGTTTTAAACCGGTTTGCAACAGGTTTTGACCAGTTTTGATCAGTTTTGATCGGTTTTAAACCGATGTTGACTGGTTTTGATCAGTTTTGACTTGTTTGCACTGGTTTTAGACCAGTTTGGATTGGTTTTCGACCGGTTTGGACCGGTTTGAAAGGTTTGGACAGGTTTTGACAAGTTTTGATCGGTTTTGATGGGTTTTGAGTTGTTTGCACCTATTTTTGACCGGTTTTGACCGGTTTGACAGGTTTGCACGGGTTTTGACCAGTTTTCACTGGTTTTAAACCGGTTTTGACCAGTTTTGATCAGTTTTGATCGGTTTTAAACCTGTGTTGACTGGTTTTGAACCGGTTTTGACAGGTTTTGACCAGTTTTGATCAGTTTTGACCGGTTTTAAACCAGTGTTGACTGGTTTTGATCAGTTTTGACTTGTTTGCACTGGTTTTGGACCAGTTTCGATAGGTTTTCGACCGGTTTGGACCGGTTTGGACAGGTTTGGACAGGTTTGGACAAGTTTTGACTGGTTTTGACGGGTTTTGAGTTGTTTGCACCTATTTTGGACAGTTTTGGATAGGTTTTTGACCGGTTTGGAGACGTTTGACCTGTTTGCACAGGTTTTGACCAGTTTTTACTGGTTTTAAACCGGTTTGCGACAGGTTTTGAACTGGTTTTGACCAGTTTTGATCAGTTTTGATCGGTTTTAAACCGATGTTGACTGGTTTTGATCAGTTTTGATGGGTTTTGAGTTGTTTGCACCTATTTTGGACAGGTTCGGATAGGTTTGACAGGTTTGCACAGGTTTTGACCAGTTTTGATCAGTTTTGATCGGTTTTAAATCTGTGTTGACTGGTTTTGAACCGGTGTTGACTGGTTTTGATCAGTTTTGACTTGTTTGCACTGGTTTTAGACCAGTTTGGATTGGTTTTCGACCGGTTTGGACCGGTTTGGAAAGGTTTTGACAAGTTTTGATCGGTTTTGATGGGTTTTGAGTTGTTTGCACCTATTTTTGACCGGTTTAGACCGGTTTGACAGGTTTGCACGGGTTTTGACCAGTTTTCACTGGTTTTAAACCGGTTTTGACCAGTTTTGATCAGTTTTGATCGGTTTTAAACCTATTTTGACTGGTTTTGAACCGGTTTTGACAGGTTTTGACCAGTTTTGATCAGTTTTGACCGGTTTTAAACCGGTGTTGACTGGTTTTGATCAGTTTTGACTTGTTTGCACTGGTTTTGGACCAGTTTCGATAGGTTTTCGACCGGTTTGGACCGGTTTGGAAAGGTTTGGACAGGTTTTGACAAGTTTTGATCGGTTTTGATGGGTTTTGAGTTGTTTGCACCTATTTTTGACCGGTTTTGACCGGTTTGACAGGTTTGCACGGGTTTTGACCAGTTTTCACTGGTTTTAAACCGGTTTTGACCAGTTTTAATCAGTTTTGATCGGTTTTAAACCTATTTTGACTGGTTTTGAACCGGTTTTGACAGGTTTTGACCAGTTTTGATCAGTTTTGACCGGTTTTAAACCGGTGTTGACTGGTTTTGATCAGTTTTGACTTGTTTGCACTGGTTTTGGACCAGTTTCGATAGGTTTTCGACCGGTTTGGACCGGTTTGGATGGGTTTGGACAGGTTTGGACAAGTTTTGACTGGTTTTGACGGGTTTTGAGTTGTTTGCACCTATTTTGGACAGGTTTGGATAGGTTGTTGACCGGTTTGGAGATGTTTGACCTGTTTGCACAGGTTTTGACCAGTTTTCACTGGTTTTAAACCGGTTTGCAACAGGTTTTGACCAGTTTTGATCAGTTTTGATCGGTTTTAAACCGATGTTGACTGGTTTTGATCAGTTTTGACTTGTTTGCACTGGTTTTAGACCAGTTTGGATTGGTTTTCGACCGGTTTGGACCGGTTTGAAAGGTTTGGACAGGTTTTGACAAGTTTTGATCGGTTTTGATGGGTTTTGAGTTGTTTGCACCTATTTTTGACCGGTTTTGACCGGTTTGACAGGTTTGCACGGGTTTTGACCAGTTTTCACTGGTTTTAAACCGGTTTTGACCAGTTTTGATCAGTTTTGATCGGTTTTAAACCTGTGTTGACTGGTTTTGAACCGGTTTTGACAGGTTTTGACCAGTTTTGATCAGTTTTGACCGGTTTTAAACCAGTGTTGACTGGTTTTGATCAGTTTTGACTTGTTTGCACTGGTTTTGGACCAGTTTCGATAGGTTTTCGACCGGTTTGGACCGGTTTGGACAGGTTTGGACAGGTTTGGACAAGTTTTGACTGGTTTTGACGGGTTTTGAGTTGTTTGCACCTATTTTGGACAGTTTTGGATAGGTTTTTGACCGGTTTGGAGACGTTTGACCTGTTTGCACAGGTTTTGACCAGTTTTTACTGGTTTTAAACCGGTTTGCGACAGGTTTTGAACTGGTTTTGACCAGTTTTGATCAGTTTTGATCGGTTTTAAACCGATGTTGACTGGTTTTGATCAGTTTTGATGGGTTTTGAGTTGTTTGCACCTATTTTGGACAGGTTCGGATAGGTTTGACAGGTTTGCACAGGTTTTGACCAGTTTTGATCAGTTTTGATCGGTTTTAAACCTGTGTTGACTGGTTTTGAACCGGTTTTGACAGGTTTTGACCAGTTTTGATCAGTTTTGACCGGTTTTAAACCGGTGTTGACTGGTTTTGATCAGTTTTGACTTGTTTGCACTGGTTTTAGACCAGTTTGGATTGGTTTTCGACCGGTTTGGACCGGTTTGGAAAGGTTTGGACAGGTTTTGACAAGTTTTGATCGGTTTTGATGGGTTTTGAGTTGTTTGCACCTATTTTTGACCGGTTTTGACCGGTTTGACAGGTTTGCACGGGTTTTGACCAGTTTTCACTGGTTTTAAACCGGTTTTGACCAGTTTTGATCAGTTTTGATCGGTTTTAAACCTATTTTGACTGGTTTTGAACCGGTTTTGACAGGTTTTGACCAGTTTTGATCAGTTTTGACCGGTTTTAAACCGGTGTTGACTGGTTTTGATCAGTTTTGACTTGTTTGCACTGGTTTTGGACCAGTTTCGATAGGTTTTCGACCGGTTTGGACCGGTTTGGACAGGTTTGGACAGGTTTGGACAAGTTTTGACTGGTTTTGACGGGTTTTGAGTTGTTTGCACCTATTTTGGACAGTTTTGGATAGGTTTTTGACCGGTTTGGAGACGTTTGACCTGTTTGCACAGGTTTTGACCAGTTTTTACTGGTTTTAAACCGGTTTGCGACAGGTTTTGAACTGGTTTTGACCAGTTTTGATCAGTTTTGATCGGTTTTAAACCGATGTTGACTGGTTTTGATCAGTTTTGATGGGTTTTGAGTTGTTTGCACCTATTTTGGACAGGTTCGGATAGGTTTGACAGGTTTGCACAGGTTTTGACCAGTTTTGATCAGTTTTGATCGGTTTTAAACCTGTGTTGACTGGTTTTGAACCGGTTTTGACAGGTTTTGACCAGTTTTGATCAGTTTTGACCGGTTTTAAACCGGTGTTGACTGGTTTTGATCAGTTTTGACTTGTTTGCACTGGTTTTAGACCAGTTTGGATTGGTTTTCGACCGGTTTGGACCGGTTTGGAAAGGTTTGGACAGGTTTTGACAAGTTTTGATCGGTTTTGATGGGTTTTGAGTTGTTTGCACCTATTTTTGACCGGTTTTGACCGGTTTGACAGGTTTGCACGGGTTTTGACCAGTTTTCACTGGTTTTAAACCGGTTTTGACCAGTTTTGATCAGTTTTGATCGGTTTTAAACCTATTTTGACTGGTTTTGAACCGGTTTTGACAGGTTTTGACCAGTTTTGATCAGTTTTGACCGGTTTTAAACCGGTGTTGACTGGTTTTGATCAGTTTTGACTTGTTTGCACTGGTTTTGGACCAGTTTCGATAGGTTTTCGACCGGTTTGGACCGGTTTGGACAGGTTTGGACAGGTTTGGACAAGTTTTGACTGGTTTTGACGGGTTTTGAGTTCTTTGCACCTATTTTGGACAGTTTTGGATAGGTTTTTGACCGGTTTGGAGACGTTTGACCTGTTTGCACAGGTTTTGACCAGTTTTTACTGGTTTTAAACCGGTTTGCGACAGGTTTTGAACTGGTTTTGACCAGTTTTGAACAGTTTTGATCGGTTTTAAACCGATGTTGACTGGTTTTGATCAGTTTTGATGGGTTTTGAGTTGTTTGCACCTATTTTGGACAGGTTCGGATAGGTTTGACAGGTTTGCACAGGTTTTGACCAGTTTTGATCAGTTTTGATCGGTTTTAAACCTGTGTTGACTGGTTTTGAACCGGTTTTGACAGGTTTTGACCAGTTTTGATCAGTTTTGACCGGTTGTAAACCGGTGTTGACTGGTTTTGATCAGTTTTGACTTGTTTGCACTGGTTTTAGACCAGTTTGGATTGGTTTTCGACCGGTTTGGACCGGTTTGGAAAGGTTTGGACAGGTTTTGACAAGTTTTGATCGGTTTTGATGGGTTTTGAGTTGTTTGCACCTATTTTTGACCGGTTTTGACCGGTTTGACAGGTCTGCACGGGTTTTGACCAGTTTTCACTGGTTTTAAACCGGTTTTGACCAGTTTTGATCAGTTTTGATCGGTTTTAAACCTGTGTTGACTGGTTTTGAACCTGTTTTGACAGGTTTAGACCAGTTTTGATCAGTTTTGACCGGTTTTAAACCGGTGTTGACTGGTTTTGATCAGTTTTGACTTGTTTGCACTGGTTTTGGACCAGTTTCGATAGGTTTTCGACCGGTTTGGACCGGTTTGGACAGGTTTGGACACGTTTGGACAAGTTTTGACTGGTTTTGACGGGTTTTGAGTTGTTTGCACCTATTTTGGACAGTTTTGGATAGGTTTTTGACCGGTTTGGAGACGTTTGACCTGTTTGCACAGGTTTTGACCAGTTTTTACTGGTTTTAAACCGGTTTGCGACAGGTTTTGAACTGGTTTTGACCAGTTTTGATCAGTTTTGATCGGTTTTAAACCGATGTTGACTGGTTTTGATCAGTTTTGATGGGTTTTGAGTTGTTTGCACCTATTTTGGACAGGTTCGGATAGGTTTGACAGGTTTGCACAGGTTTTGACCAGTTTTGATCAGTTTTGATCGGTTTTAAACCTGTGTTGACTGGTTTTGAACCGGTTTTGACAGGTTTTGACCAGTTTTGATCAGTTTTGACCGGTTTTAAACCGGTGTTGACTGGTTTTGATCAGTTTTGACTTGTTTGCACTGGTTTTGGACCAGTTTCGATAGGTTTTCGACCGGTTTGGACCGGTTTGGACAGGTTTGGACAGGTTTGGACAAGTTTTGACTGGTTTTGACTGGTTTTGAGTTGTTTGCACCTATTTTGGACAGGTTTGGATAGGTTTTTGACCGGTTTGGAGATGTTTGACCTGTTTGCACAGGTTTTGACCAGTTTTCACTGGTTTTAAACCGGTTTGCGACAGGTTTTGACCAGTTTTGATCAGTTTTGATCGGTTTTAAACCGATGTTGACTGGTTTTGATCAGTTTTGATGGGTTTTGAGTTGTTTGCACCTATTTTTGACCGGTTTGGACCGGTTTGACAGGTTTGCACAGGTTTTGACCAGTTTTGATCAGTTTTGATCGGTTTTAAAGCTGTGTTGACTGGTTTTGAACCGGTTTTGACAGGTTTTGACCAGTTTTGATCAGTTTTGACCGGTTTTAAACCGGTG